>NW_028125050.1:0-129744 GCF_965194825.1 Balaenoptera physalus
ATGTTTCAGGACACACCGTACACTTCTCCAGAGTGGCTGTTGGCAATTTACATCCCGCCCATCAGTGTAGCAAGGCTCCCATTTCTCCATGGCCTGTCCTGCATTTCTGGTTTTGACACTTTTTTCAGCATGGCCCTTTTGACCGATGGGAAGCGAGACTTCTTTGTAGTGCTGATTTGCCTTTCCAGGTTGCTTGGTTGGCCAAAAAGGGCGTATGCGTTTTTTCCTGAATATATTCAGGAAAAAACGCATACGCCCTTTTTGGCCAAGGGCATCATTGTCAACGTTTTGCCGCTTTTCATATGCTTTAAAGGCGATTCGAATCTACCTCCTGAAATCTGTTTCCTGCAATTCTGCCTTGATTTCAAATCCTCTTCTTTGCCTTCCCTCAATATATTTGTGGACGAGAGTTATCATTTATAACTCTGCAGGTTTGTGAATTGCAGTGCCCTGAAGCTCCATTTTACAAGTCGGTTTTTTGGGAGCCGGCCGCAAAAGCGCAGGAAGGCTTCAGGCCCTGTTCTGGTTCCGGGGGGCAGGCTGAGCCTGTGGTTAATTCTTCTTCCTGATGGGAAAATAGAGTGACCTGTGCCTGTCCCAACACCAAGAGCTAGTCTCTCATTGGTTCCCCGTCTTCCCGTTCATCCTCAGGACAAATTGCAACCTGTACGGAACAGGAGGTTAAAGGTGCTGATGCTCCAAGTAGGGAGATTGCTAGTAAAGTGGCTGGAATGGCGAACCCGAGCACAAGGAGATGAGAAATGAGGTGCGTTTTAGAAACCTTTCCCCATCACACGGTGTACCATCTTCTGGGTTTCTCATGCATGTTTTCGATGTAGGAAGATGCCCTTGAACCTGGAGATTTGGGACCCATGCGATGGGTAGCACGCAGTATTACTTTAAAGGGTCTGCGTTTGCTCACCCAACCTCACCAAACCTCTCAGCCCCAAGAGTGTCCACCCTTATGTCTCATCCAGCTGTGGGTCTAGATATGGTCAATCCAGGTTGCATCACAGCTCCTGAACGAATTGTGTAAGAATTTCTCTCTCTTTCCCTGTCTTTGTTTCATGGGTTTTTAAAAGTAATTTATTTTTATAATGGGGTTTAGCTGCTTTTCACGGCTGTGTTTATGCCGCTTTACACCCACTTGACACACTAACAGAGAGATATCAATACATAGGTTTTAAGATTATTACTAGTCAGATATATTCTTGTGCGGTGAATCGGGAGTGTTGAGTCCAGTTCTCTGAGCAAGGAGTAGGTCTTGTCTATTACATATTGGGTTTATGGAACGGTATCTGAGCTAATTTGAAACTCTTGTTTTATGTATCACCCCACCTCACCTTTCCCGTTAAGCAGCCATAGTGTGTTTTCTGCATGTGTGACTCTGTTCTGTTTTGTAATTCAGTTCAAGTGTAACGGTTTTTACATTCCCTCTATAAGTGACACCTTATGAGAAGTGTCCTTTTCTGTGTGACTTATTTCACTTAGAATCGTCTTACCTAAATCCACTCATCATGCTGCTACTAGCCTTATGACATTGATTTCATGGCTGAGTGATATTCCATTGTACATAAGGACCACAACTTTTTTATCCATTTTTCGCTTTCCTGGGATATTTAAGGTGGAAGGAAGTGGAGGTCCTTGTCAACAGAGCAGCCCTAAACTTTGGGGTGCTTGTGTCTTGCTGATTTTCAATTTTCCCACTTTATCCCCCCATGTGTGGAAGTGCCCTATGCTCTCTAAGCTGTGTTTTTTAGATGTTTCAGGACACACCGTACACTTCTCCAGAGTGGCTGTTGGCAATTTACATCCCGCCCATCAGTGTAGCAAGGCTCCCATTTCTCCATGGCCTGTCCTGCATTTCTGGTTTTGACACTTTTTTCAGCATGGCCCTTTTGACCGATGGGAAGCGAGACTTCTTTGTAGCGCTGATTTGCCTTTCCAGGTTGCTTGGTTGGCCAAAAAGGGCGTATGCGTTTTTTCCTGAATATATTCAGGAAAAAACGCATACGCCCTTTTTGGCCAAGGGCATCATTGTCAACGTTTTGCCGCTTTTCATGTGCTTTAAAGGCGATTCGAATCTACCTCCTGAAATCTGTTTCCTGCAATTCTGCCTTGATTTCAAATCCTCTTCTTTGCCTTCCCTCAATATATTTGTGGACGAGAGTTATCATTTATAACTCTGCAGGTTTGTGAATTGCAGTGCCCTGAAGCTCCATTTTACAAGTCGCTTTTTTGGGAGCTGGCCGCAAAAGCGCCGGATGGCTTCAGGCCCTGTTCTGGTTCTGGGGGGCAGGCTGAGCCTGTGGTTAATTCTTCTTCCTGATGGGAAAATAGAGTGACCTGTGCCTGTCCCAACACCAAGAGCTAGTCTCTCATTGGTTCCCCATCTTCCCGTTCATCCTCAGGACAAATTGCAACCTGTACGGAACAGGAGGTTAAAGGTGCTGATGCTCCAAGTAGGGAGATTGCTAGTAAAGTGGCTGGAATGGCGAACCCGAGCACAAGGAGATGAGAAATGAGGTGCGTTTTAGAAACCTTTCCCCATCACACGGTGTACCATCTTCTGGGTTTCTCATGCATGTTTTCGATGTAGGAAGATGCCCTTGAACCTGGAGATTTGGGACCCATGCGATGGGTAGCACGCAGTATTACTTTAAATGGTCTGCGTTTGCTCACCCAACCTCACCAAACCTCTCAGCCCCAAGAGTGTCCACCCTTATGTGTCATCCAGCTGTGGGTCTAGATATGGTCAATCCAGGTTGCATCACAGCTCCTGAACGAATTGTGTAAGAATTTCTCTCTCTTTCCCTGTCTTTGTTTCATGGGTTTTTAAAAGTAATTTATTTTTATAATGGGGTTTAGCTGCTTTTCACGGCTGTGTTTAGGCCGCTTTACACCCACTTGACACACTAACAGAGAGATATCAATACATAGGTTTTAAGATTATTACTGGTCAGATATATTCTTGTGCGGTGAATCGGGCGTGTTGAGTCCAGTTCTCTGAGCAAGGAGTAGGTCTTGTCTATTCCATATTGGGTTTATGGAACGGTATCTGAGCTAATTTGAAACTCTTGTTTTATGTATCACCCCACCTCACCTTTCCCGTTAAGCAGCCATAGTGTGTTTTCTGCATGTGTGACTCTGTTCTGTTTTGTAATTCAGTTCAAGTGTAACGGTTTTTACATTCCCTCTATAAGTGACACCTTATGAGAAGTGTCCTTTTCTGTGTGACTTATTTCACTTAGAATCGTCTTACCTAAATCCACTCATCATGCTGCTACTAGCCTTATGACATTGATTTCATGGCTGAGTGATATTCCATTGTACATAAGGACCACAACTTTTTTATCCATTTTTCGCTTTCCTGGGATATTTAAGGTGGAAGGAAGTGGAGGTCCTTGTCAACAGAGCAGCCCTAAACTTTGGGGTGCTTGTGTCTTGCTGATTTTCAATTTTCCCACTTTATCCCCCCATGCGTGGAAGTGCCCTATGCTCTCTAAGCTGTGTTTTTTAGATGTTTCAGGACACACCGTACACTTCTCCAGAGTGGCTGTTGGCAATTTACATCCCGCCCATCAGTGTAGCAAGGCTCCCATTTCTCCATGGCCTGTCCTGCATTTCTGGTTTTGACACTTTTTTCAGCATGGCCCTTTTGACCGATGGGAAGCGAGACTTCTTTGTAGCGCTGATTTGCCTTTCCAGGTTGCTTGGTTGGCCAAAAAGGGCGTATGCGTTTTTTCCTGAATATATTCAGGAAAAAACGCATACGCCCTTTTTGGCCAAGGGCATCATTGTCAACGTTTTGCCGCTTTTCATGTGCTTTAAAGGCGATTCGAATCTACCTCCTGAAATCTGTTTCCTGCAATTCTGCCTTGATTTCAAATCCTCTTCTTTGCCTTCCCTCAATATATTTGTGGACGAGAGTTATCATTTATAACTCTGCAGGTTTGTGAATTGCAGTGCCCTGAAGCTCCATTTTACAAGTCGCTTTTTTGGGAGCCGGCCGCAAAAGCGCAGGATGGCTTCAGGCCCTGTTCTGGTTCAGGGGGGCAGGCTGAGCCTGTGGTTAATTCTTCTTCCTGATGGGAAAATAGAGTGACCTGTGCCTGTCCCAACACCAAGAGCTAGTCTCTCATTGGTTCCCCGTCTTCCCGTTCATCCTCAGGACAAATTGCAACCTGTACGGAACAGGAGGTTAAAGGTGCTGATGCTCCAAGTAGGGAGATTGCTAGTAAAGTGGCTGGAATGGCGAACCCGAGCACAAGGAGATGAGAAATGAGGTGCGTTTTAGAAACCTTTCCCCATCACACGGTGTACCATCGTCTGGGTTTCACATGCATGTTTTCGATGTAGGAAGATGCCCTTGAACCTGGAGATTTGGGACCCATGCGATGGGTAGCACGCAGTATTACTTTAAAGGGTCTGCGTTTGCTCACCCAACCTCACCAAACCTCTCAGCCCCAAGAGTGTCCACCCTTATGTCTCATCCAGCTGTGGGTCTAGATATGGTCAATCCAGGTTGCATCACAGCCCCTGAACGAATTGTGTAAGAATTTCTCTCTCTTTTCCTGTCTTTGTTTCATGGGTTTTTAAAAGTAATTTATTTTTATAATGGGGTTTAGCTGCTTTTCACGGCTGTGTTTATGCCGCTTTACACCCACTTGACACACTAACAGAGAGATATCAATACATAGGTTTTAAGATTATTACTAGTCAGATATATTCTTGTGCGGTGAATCGGGCGTGTTGAGTCCAGTTCTCTGAGCAAGGAGTAGCTCTTGTCTATTACATATTGGGTTTATGGAACGGTATCTGAGCTAATTTGAAACTCTTGTTTTATGTATCACCCCACCTCACCTTTCCCGTTAAGCAGCCATAGTGTGTTTTCTGCATGTGTGACTCTGTTCTGTTTTGTAATTCAGTTCAAGTGTAACGGTTTTTACATTCCCTCTATAAGTGACACCTTATGAGAAGTGTCCTTTTCTGTGTGACTTATTTCACTTAGAATCGTCTTACCTAAATCCACTCATCATGCTGCTACTAGCCTTATGACATTGATTTCATGGCTGAGCGATATTCCATTGTACATAAGGACCACAACTTTTTTATCCATTTTTCGCTTTCCTGGGATATTTAAGGTGGAAGGAAGTGGAGGTCCTTGTCAACAGAGCAGCCCTAAACTTTGGGGTGCTTGTGTCTTGCTGATTTTCAATTTTCCCACTTTATCCCCCCATGCGTGGAAGTGCCCTATGCTCTCTAAGCTGTGTTTTTTAGATGTTTCAGGACACACCGTACACTTCTCCAGAGTGGCTGTTGGCAATTTACATCCCGCCCATCAGTGTAGCAAGGCTCCCATTTCTCCATGGCCTGTCCTGCATTTCTGGTTTTGACAGTTTTTTCAGCATGGCCCTTTTGACCGATGGGAAGCGAGACTTCTTTGTAGCGCTGATTTGCCTTTCCAGGTTGCTTGGTTGGCCAAAAAGGGCGTATGCGTTTTTTCCTGAATATATTCAGGAAAAAACGCATACGCCCTTTTTGGCCAAGGGCATCATTGTCAACGTTTTGCCGCTTTTCATGTGCATTAAAGGCGATTCGAATCTACCTCCTGAAATCTGTTTCCTGCAATTCTGCCTTGATTTCAAATCCTCTTCTTTGCCTTCCTTCAATATATTTGTGGACGAGAGTTATCATTTATAACTCTGCAGGTTTGTGAATTGCAGTGCCCTGAAGCTCCATTTTACAAGTCGCTTTTTTGGGAGCCGGCCGCAAAAGCGCAGGATGGCTTCAGGCCCTGTTCTGGTTCAGGGGGGCAGGCTGAGCCTGTGGTTAATTCTTCTTCCTGATGGGAAAATAGAGTGACCTGTGCCTGTCCCAACACCAAGAGCTAGTCTCTCATTGGTTCCCCGTCTTCCCGTTCATCCTCAGGACAAATTGCAACCTGTACGGAACAGGAGGTTAAAGGTGCTGATGCTCCAAGTAGGGAGATTGCTAGTAAAGTGGCTGGAATGGCGAACGCGAGCACAAGGAGATGAGAAATGAGGTGCGTTTTAGAAACCTTTCCCCATCACACGGTGTACCATCGTCTGGGTTTCTCATGCATGTTTTCGATGTAGGAAGATGCCCTTGAACCTGGAGATTTGGGACCCATGCGATGGGTAGCACGCAGTATTACTTTAAAGGGTCTGCGTTTGCTCACCCAACCTCACCAAACCTCTCAGCCCCAAGAGTGTCCACCCTTATGTCTCATCCAGCTGTGGGTCTAGATATGGTCAATCCAGGTTGCATCACAGCCCCTGAACGAATTGTGTAAGAATTTCTCTCTCTTTCCCTGTCTTTGTTTCATGGGTTTTTAAAAGTAATTTATTTTTATAATGGGGTTTAGCTGCTTTTCACGGCTGTGTTTAGGCCGCTTTACACCCACTTGACACACTAACAGAGAGATATCAATACATAGGTTTTAAGATTATTACTAGTCAGATATATTCTTGTGCGGTGAATCGGGCGTGTTGAGTCCAGTTCTCTGAGCAAGGAGTAGGTCTTGTCTATTACATATTGGGTTTATGGAACGGTATCTGAGCTAATTTGAAACTCTTGTTTTATGTATCACCCCACCTCACCTTTCCCGTTAAGCAGCCATAGTGTGTTTTCTGCATGTGTGACTCTGTTCTGTTTTGTAATTCAGTTCAAGTGTAACGGTTTTTACATTCCCTCTATAAGTGACACCTTATGAGAAGTGTCCTTTTCTGTGTGACTTATTTCACTTAGAATCGTCTTACCTAAATCCACTCATCATGCTGCTACTAGCCTTATGACATTGATTTCATGGCTGAGTGATATTCCATTGTACATAAGGACCACAACTTTTTTATCCATTTTTCGCTTTCCTGGGATATTTAAGGTGGAAGGAAGTGGAGGTCCTTGTCAACAGAGCAGCCCTAAACTTTGGGGTGCTTGTGTCTTGCTGATTTTCAATTTTCCCACTTTATCCCCCCATGCGTGGAAGTGCCCTATGCTCTCTAAGCTGTGTTTTTTAGATGTTTCAGGACACACCGTACACTTCTCCAGAGTGGCTGATGGCAATTTACATCCCGCCCATCAGTGTAGCAAGGCTCCCATTTCTCCATGGCCTGTCCTGCATTTCTGGTTTTGACACTTTTTTCAGCATGGCCCTGTTGACCGATGGGAAGCGAGATTTCTTTGTAGTGCTGATTTGCCTTTCCAGGTTGCTTGGTTGGCCAAAAAGGGCGTATGCGTTTTTTCCTGAATATATTCAGGAAAAAACGCATACGCCCTTTTTGGCCAAGGGCATCATTGTCAACGTTTTGCCTCTTTTCATGTGCTTTAAAGGCGATTCGAATCTACCTCCTGAAATCTGTTTCCTGCAATTCTGCCTTGATTTCAAATCCTCTTCTTTGCCTTCCCTCAATATATTTGTGGACGAGAGTTATCATTTATAACTCTGCAGGTTTGTGAATTGCAGTGCCCTGAAGCTCCATTTTACAAGTCGCTTTTTTGGGAGCCGGCCGCAAAAGCGCAGGATGGCTTCAGGCCCTGTTCTGGTTCAGGGGGGCAGGCTGAGCCTGTGGTTAATTCTTCTTCCTGATGGGAAAATAGAGTGACCTGTGCCTGTCCCAACACCAAGAGCTAGTCTCTCATTGGTTCCCCGTCTTCCCGTTCATCCTCAGGACAAATTGCAACCTGTACGGAACAGGAGGTTAAAGGTGCTGATGCTCCAAGTAGGGAGATTGCTAGTAAAGTGTCTGGAATGGCGAACCCGAGCACAAGGAGATGAGAAATGAGGTGCGTTTTAGAAACCTTTCCCCATCACACGGTGTACCATCTTCTGGGTTTCTCATGCATGTTTTCGATGTAGGAAGATGCCCTTGAACCTGGAGATTTGGGACCCATGCGATGGGTAGCACGCAGTATTACTTTAAAGGGTCTGCGTTTGCTCACCCAACCTCACCAAACCTCTCAGCCCCAAGAGTGTCCACCCTTATGTCTCATCCAGCTGTGGGTCTAGATATGGTCAATCCAGGTTGCATCACAGCCCCTGAACGAATTGTGTAAGAATTTCTCTCTCTTTTCCTGTCTTTGTTTCATGGGTTTTTAAAAGTAATTTATTTTTATAATGGGGTTTAGCTGCTTTTCACGGCTGTGTTTATGCCGCTTTACACCCACTTGACACACTAACAGAGAGATATCAATACATAGGTTTTAAGATTATTACTAGTCAGATATATTCTTGTGCGGTGAATCGGGCGTGTTGAGTCCAGTTCTCTCAGCAAGGAGTAGGTCTTGTCTATTACATATTGGGTTTATGGAACGGTATCTGAGCTAATTTGAAACTCTTGTTTTATGTATCACCCCACCTCACCTTTCCCGTTAAGCAGCCATAGTGTGTTTTCTGCATGTGTGACTCTGTTCTGTTTTGTAATTCAGTTCAAGTGTAACGGTTTTTACATTCCCTCTATAAGTGACACCTTATGAGAAGTGTCCTTTTCTGTGTGACTTATTTCACTTAGAATCGTCTTACCTAAATCCACTCATCATGCTGCTACTAGCCTTATGACATTGATTTCATGGCTGAGCGATATTCCATTGTACATAAGGACCACAACTTTTTTATCCATTTTTCGCTTTCCTGGGATATTTAAGGTGGAAGGAAGTGGAGGTCCTTGTCAACAGAGCAGCCCTAAACTTTGGGGTGCTTGTGTCTTGCTGATTTTCAATTTTCCCACTTTATCCCCCCTTGCGTGGAAGTGCCCTATGCTCTCTAGGCTGTGTTTTTTAGATGTTTCAGGACACACCGTACACTTCTCCAGAGTGGCTGTTGGCAATTTACATCCCGCCCATCAGTGTAGCAAGGCTCCCATTTCTCCATGGCCTGTCCTGCATTTCTGGTTTTGACACTTTTTTCAGCATGGCCCTTTTGACCGATGGGAAGCGAGACTTCTTTGTAGCGCTGATTTGCCTTTCCAGGTTGCTTGGTTGGCCAAAAAGGGCGTATGCGTTTTTTCCTGAATATATTCAGGAAAAAACGCATACGCCCTTTTTGGCCAAGGGCATCATTGTCAACGTTTTGCCGCTTTTCATGTGCTTTAAAGGCGATTCGAATCTACCTCCTGAAATCTGTTTCCTGCAATTCTGCCTTGATTTCAAATCCTCTTCTTTGCCTTCCCTCAATATATTTGTGGACGAGAGTTATCATTTATAACTCTGCAGGTTTGTGAATTGCAGTGCCCTGAAGCTCCATTTTACAAGTCGCTTTTTTGGGAGCCGGCCGCAAAAGCGCAGGATGGCTTCAGGCCCTGTTCTGGTTCAGGGGGGCAGGCTGAGCCTGTGGTTAATTCTTCTTCCTGATGGGAAAATAGAGTGACCTGTGCCTGTCCCAACACCAAGAGCTAGTCTCTCATTGGTTCCCCGTCTTCCCGTTCATCCTCAGGACAAATTGCAACCTGTACGGAACAGGAGGTTAAAGGTGCTGATGCTCCAAGTAGGGAGATTGCTAGTAAAGTGGCTGGAATGGCGAACCCGAGCACAAGGAGATGAGAAATGAGGTGCGTTTTAGAAACCTTTCCCCATCACACGGTGTACCATCTTCTGGGTTTCTCATGCATGTTTTCGATGTAGGAAGATGCCCTTGAACCTGGAGATTTGGGACCCATGCGATGGGTAGCACGCAGTATTACTTTAAATGGTCTGCGTTTGCTCACCCAACCTCACCAAACCTCTCAGCCCCAAGAGTGTCCACCCTTATGTCTCATCCAGCTGTGGGTCTAGATATGGTCAATCCAGGTTGCATCACAGATCCTGAACGAATTGTGTAAGAATTTCTCTCTCTTTCCCTGTCTTTGTTTCATGGGTTTTTAAAAGTAATTTATTTTTATAATGGGGTTTAGCTGCTTTTCACGGCTGTGTTTATGCCGCTTTACACCCACTTGACACACTAACAGAGAGATATCAATACATAGGTTTTAAGATTATTACTAGTCAGATATATTCTTGTGCGGTGAATCGGGAGTGTTGAGTCCAGTTCTCTGAGCAAGGAGTAGGTCTTGTCTATTACATATTGGGTTTATGGAACGGTATCTGAGCTAATTTGAAACTCTTGTTTTATGTATCACCCCACCTCACCTTTCCCGTTAAGCAGCCATAGTGTGTTTTCTGCATGTGTGACTCTGTTCTGTTTTGTAATTCAGTTCAAGTGTAACGGTTTTTACATTCCCTCTATAAGTGACACCTTATGAGAAGTGTCCTTTTCTGTGTGACTTATTTCACTTAGAATCGTCTTACCTAAATCCACTCATCATGCTGCTACTAGCCTTATGACATTGATTTCATGGCTGAGTGATATTCCATTGTACATAAGGACCACAACTTTTTTATCCATTTTTCGCTTTCCTGGGATATTTAAGGTGGAAGGAAGTGGAGGTCCTTGTCAACAGAGCAGCCCTAAACTTTGGGGTGCTTGTGTCTTGCTGATTTTCAATTTTCCCACTTTATCCCCCCATGTGTGGAAGTGCCCTATGCTCTCTAAGCTGTGTTTTTTAGATGTTTCAGGACACACCGTACACTTCTCCAGAGTGGCTGTTGGCAATTTACATCCCGCCCATCAGTGTAGCAAGGCTCCCATTTCTCCATGGCCTGTCCTGCATTTCTGGTTTTGACACTTTTTTCAGCATGGCCCTTTTGACCGATGGAAAGCGAGACTTCTTTGTAGCGCTGATTTGCCTTTCAAGGTTGCTTGGTTGGCCAAAAAGGGCGTATGCGTTTTTTCCTGAATATATTCAGGAAAAAACGCATACGCCCTTTTTGGCCAAGGGCATCATTGTCAACGTTTTGCCGCTTTTCATGTGCTTTAAAGGCGATTCGAATCTACCTCCTGAAATCTGTTTCCTGCAATTCTGCCTTGATTTCAAATCCTCTTCTTTGCCTTCCCTCAATATATTTGTGGACGAGAGTTATCATTTATAACTCTGCAGGTTTGTGAATTGCAGTGCCCTGAAGCTCCATTTTACAAGTCGCTTTTTTGGGAGCTGGCCGCAAAAGCGCCGGATGGCTTCAGGCCCTGTTCTGGTTCTGGGGGGCAGGCTGAGCCTGTGGTTAATTCTTCTTCCTGATGGGAAAATAGAGTGACCTGTGCCTGTCCCAACACCAAGAGCTAGTCTCTCATTGGTTCCCCATCTTCCCGTTCATCCTCAGGACAAATTGCAACCTGTACGGAACAGGAGGTTAAAGGTGCTGATGCTCCAAGTAGGGAGATTGCTAGTAAAGTGGCTGGAATGGCGAACCCGAGCACAAGGAGATGAGAAATGAGGTGCGTTTTAGAAACCTTTCCCCATCACACGGTGTACCATCTTCTGGGTTTCTCATGCATGTTTTCGATGTAGGAAGATGCCCTTGAACCTGGAGATTTGGGACCCATGCGATGGGTAGCACGCAGTATTACTTTAAAGGGTCTGCGTTTGCTCACCCAACCTCACCAAACCTCTCAGCCCCAAGAGTGTCCACCCTTATGTCTCATCCAGCTGTGGGTCTAGATATGGTCAATCCAGGTTGCATCACAGCCCCTGAACGAATTGTGTAAGAATTTCTCTCTCTTTTCCTGTCTTTGTTTCATGGGTTTTTAAAAGTAATTTATTTTTATAATGGGGTTTAGCTGCTTTTCACGGCTGTGTTTATGCCGCTTTACACCCACTTGACACACTAACAGAGAGATATCAATACATAGGTTTTAAGATTATTACTAGTCAGATATATTCTTGTGCGGTGAATCGGGCGTGTTGAGTCCAGTTCTCTGAGCAAGGAGTAGGTCTTGTCTATTACATATTGGGTTTATGGAACGGTATCTGAGCTAATTTGAAACTCTTGTTTTATGTATCACCCCACCTCACCTTTCCCGTTAAGCAGCCATAGTGTGTTTTCTGCATGTGTGACTCTGTTCTGTTTTGTAATTCAGTTCAAGTGTAACGGTTTTTACATTCCCTCTATAAGTGACACCTTATGAGAAGTGTCCTTTTCTGTGTGACTTATTTCACTTAGAATCGTCTTACCTAAATCCACTCATCATGCTGCTACTAGCCTTATGACATTGATTTCATGGCTGAGCGATATTCCATTGTACATAAGGACCACAACTTTTTTATCCATTTTTCGCTTTCCTGGGATATTTAAGGTGGAAGGAAGTGGAGGTCCTTGTCAACAGAGCAGCCCTAAACTTTGGGGTGCTTGTGTCTTGCTGATTTTCAATTTTCCCACTTTATCCCCCCATGCGTGGAAGTGCCCTATGCTCTCTAGGCTGTGTTTTTTAGATGTTTCAGGACACACCGTACACTTCTCCAGAGTGGCTGTTGGCAATTTACATCCCGCCCATCAGTGTAGCAAGGCTCCCATTTCTCCATGGCCTGTCCTGCATTTCTGGTTTTGACACTTTTTTCAGCATGGCCCTTTTGACCGATGGGAAGCGAGACTTCTTTGTAGCGCTGATTTGCCTTTCCAGGTTGCTTGGTTGGCCAAAAAGGGCGTATGCGTTTTTTCCTGAATATATTCAGGAAAAAACGCATACGCCCTTTTTGGCCAAGGGCATCATTGTCAACGTTTTGCCGCTTTTCATGTGCTTTAAAGGCGATTCGAATCTACCTCCTGAAATCTGTTTCCTGCAATTCTGCCTTGATTTCAAATCCTCTTCTTTGCCTTCCCTCAATATATTTGTGGACGAGAGTTATCATTTATAACTCTGCAGGTTTGTGAATTGCAGTGCCCTGAAGCTCCATTTTACAAGTCGCTTTTTTGGGAGCCGGCCGCAAAAGCGCAGGATGGCTTCAGGCCCTGTTCTGGTTCAGGGGGGCAGGCTGAGCCTGTGGTTAATTCTTCTTCCTGATGGGAAAATAGAGTGACCTGTGCCTGTCCCAACACCAAGAGCTAGTCTCTCATTGGTTCCCCGTCTTCCCGTTCATCCTCAGGACAAATTGCAACCTGTACGGAACAGGAGGTTAAAGGTGCTGATGCTCCAAGTAGGGAGATTGCTAGTAAAGTGGCTGGAATGGCGAACCCGAGCACAAGGAGATGAGAAATGAGGTGCGTTTTAGAAACCTTTCCCCATCACACGGTGTACCATCGTCTGGGTTTCTCATGCATGTTTTCGATGTAGGAAGATGCCCTTGAACCTGGAGATTTGGGATCCATGCGATGGGTAGCACGCAGTATTACTTTAAATGGTCTGCGTTTGCTCACCCAACCTCACCAAACCTCTCAGCCCCAAGAGTGTCCACCCTTATGTCTCATCCAGCTGTGGGTCTAGATATGGTCAATCCAGGTTGCATCACAGCCCCTGAACGAATTGTGTAAGAATTTCTCTCTCTTTCCCTGTCTTTGTTTCATGGGTTTTTAAAAGTAATTTATTTTTATAATGGGGTTTAGCTGCTTTTCACGGCTGTGTTTAGGCCGCTTTACACCCACTTGACACACTAACAGAGAGATATCAATACATAGGTTTTAAGATTATTACTAGTCAGATATATTCTTGTGCGGTGAATCGGGCGTGTTGAGTCCAGTTCTCTGAGCAAGGAGTAGGTCTTGTCTATTCCATATTGGGTTTATGGAACGGTATCTGAGCTAATTTGAAACTCTTGTTTTATGTATCACCCCACCTCACCTTTCCCGTTAAGCAGCCATAGTGTGTTTTCTGCATGTGTGACTCTGTTCTGTTTTGTAATTCAGTTCAAGTGTAACGGTTTTTACATTCCCTCTATAAGTGACACCTTATGAGAAGTGTCCTTTTCTGTGTGACTTATTTCACTTAGAATCGTCTTACCTAAATCCACTCATCATGCTGCTACTAGCCTTATGACATTGATTTCATGGCTGAGTGATATTCCATTGTACATAAGGACCACAACTTTTTTATCCATTTTTCGCTTTCCTGGGATATTTAAGGTGGAAGGAAGTGGAGGTCCTTGTCAACAGAGCAGCCCTAAACTTTGGGGTGCTTGTGTCTTGCTGATTTTCAATTTTCCCACTTTATCCCCCCATGCGTGGAAGTGCCCTATGCTCTCTAAGCTGTGTTTTTTAGATGTTTCAGGACACACCGTACACTTCTCCAGAGTGGCTGTTGGCAATTTACATCCCGCCCATCAGTGTAGCAAGGCTCCCATTTCTCCATGGCCTGTCCTGCATTTCTGGTTTTGACACTTTTTTCAGCATGGCCCTTTTGACCGATGGGAAGCGAGACTTCTTTGTAGTGCTGATTTGCCTTTCCAGGTTGCTTGGTTGGCCAAAAAGGGCGTATGCGTTTTTTCCTGAATATATTCAGGAAAAAACGCATACGCCCTTTTTGGCCAAGGGCATCATTGTCAACGTTTTGCCGCTTTTCATATGCTTTAAAGGCGATTCGAATCTACCTCCTGAAATCTGTTTCCTGCAATTCTGCCTTGATTTCAAATCCTCTTCTTTGCCTTCCCTCAATATATTTGTGGACGAGAGTTATCATTTATAACTCTGCAGGTTTGTGAATTGCAGTGCCCTGAAGCTCCATTTTACAAGTCGGTTTTTTGGGAGCCGGCCGCAAAAGCGCAGGAAGGCTTCAGGCCCTGTTCTGGTTCCGGGGGGCAGGCTGAGCCTGTGGTTAATTCTTCTTCCTGATGGGAAAATAGAGTGACCTGTGCCTGTCCCAACACCAAGAGCTAGTCTCTCATTGGTTCCCCGTCTTCCCGTTCATCCTCAGGACAAATTGCAACCTGTACGGAACAGGAGGTTAAAGGTGCTGATGCTCCAAGTAGGGAGATTGCTAGTAAAGTGGCTGGAATGGCGAACCCGAGCACAAGGAGATGAGAAATGAGGTGCGTTTTAGAAACCTTTCCCCATCACACGGTGTACCATCTTCTGGGTTTCTCATGCATGTTTTCGATGTAGGAAGATGCCCTTGAACCTGGAGATTTGGGACCCATGCGATGGGTAGCACGCAGTATTACTTTAAAGGGTCTGCGTTTGCTCACCCAACCTCACCAAACCTCTCAGCCCCAAGAGTGTCCACCCTTATGTCTCATCCAGCTGTGGGTCTAGATATGGTCAATCCAGGTTGCATCACAGCTCCTGAACGAATTGTGTAAGAATTTCTCTCTCTTTCCCTGTCTTTGTTTCATGGGTTTTTAAAAGTAATTTATTTTTATAATGGGGTTTAGCTGCTTTTCACGGCTGTGTTTATGCCGCTTTACACCCACTTGACACACTAACAGAGAGATATCAATACATAGGTTTTAAGATTATTACTAGTCAGATATATTCTTGTGCGGTGAATCGGGAGTGTTGAGTCCAGTTCTCTGAGCAAGGAGTAGGTCTTGTCTATTACATATTGGGTTTATGGAACGGTATCTGAGCTAATTTGAAACTCTTGTTTTATGTATCACCCCACCTCACCTTTCCCGTTAAGCAGCCATAGTGTGTTTTCTGCATGTGTGACTCTGTTCTGTTTTGTAATTCAGTTCAAGTGTAACGGTTTTTACATTCCCTCTATAAGTGACACCTTATGAGAAGTGTCCTTTTCTGTGTGACTTATTTCACTTAGAATCGTCTTACCTAAATCCACTCATCATGCTGCTACTAGCCTTATGACATTGATTTCATGGCTGAGTGTTATTCCATTGTACATAAGGACCACAACTTTTTTATCCATTTTTCGCTTTCCTGGGATATTTAAGGTGGAAGGAAGTGGAGGTCCTTGTCAACAGAGCAGCCCTAAACTTTGGGGTGCTTGTGTCTTGCTGATTTTCAATTTTCCCACTTTATCCCCCCATGTGTGGAAGTGCCCTATGCTCTCTAAGCTGTGTTTTTTAGATGTTTCAGGACACACCGTACACTTCTCCAGAGTGGCTGTTGGCAATTTACATCCCGCCCATCAGTGTAGCAAGGCTCCCATTTCTCCATGGCCTGTCCTGCATTTCTGGTTTTGACACTTTTTTCAGCATGGCCCTTTTGACCGATGGGAAGCGAGACTTCTTTGTAGCGCTGATTTGCCTTTCCAGGTTGCTTGGTTGGCCAAAAAGGGCGTATGCGTTTTTTCCTGAATATATTCAGGAAAAAACGCATACGCCCTTTTTGGCCAAGGGCATCATTGTCAACGTTTTGCCGCTTTTCATGTGCTTTAAAGGCGATTCGAATCTACCTCCTGAAATCTGTTTCCTGCAATTCTGCCTTGATTTCAAATCCTCTTCTTTGCCTTCCCTCAATATATTTGTGGACGAGAGTTATCATTTATAACTCTGCAGGTTTGTGAATTGCAGTGCCCTGAAGCTCCATTTTACAAGTCGCTTTTTTGGGAGCTGGCCGCAAAAGCGCCGGATGGCTTCAGGCCCTGTTCTGGTTCTGGGGGGCAGGCTGAGCCTGTGGTTAATTCTTCTTCCTGATGGGAAAATAGAGTGACCTGTGCCTGTCCCAACACCAAGAGCTAGTCTCTCATTGGTTCCCCATCTTCCCGTTCATCCTCAGGACAAATTGCAACCTGTACGGAACAGGAGGTTAAAGGTGCTGATGCTCCAAGTAGGGAGATTGCTAGTAAAGTGGCTGGAATGGCGAACCCGAGCACAAGGAGATGAGAAATGAGGTGCGTTTTAGAAACCTTTCCCCATCACACGGTGTACCATCTTCTGGGTTTCTCATGCATGTTTTCGATGTAGGAAGATGCCCTTGAACCTGGAGATTTGGGACCCATGCGATGGGTAGCACGCAGTATTACTTTAAATGGTCTGCGTTTGCTCACCCAACCTCACCAAACCTCTCAGCCCCAAGAGTGTCCACCCTTATGTGTCATCCAGCTGTGGGTCTAGATATGGTCAATCCAGGTTGCATCACAGCTCCTGAACGAATTGTGTAAGAATTTCTCTCTCTTTCCCTGTCTTTGTTTCATGGGTTTTTAAAAGTAATTTATTTTTATAATGGGGTTTAGCTGCTTTTCACGGCTGTGTTTAGGCCGCTTTACACCCACTTGACACACTAACAGAGAGATATCAATACATAGGTTTTAAGATTATTACTGGTCAGATATATTCTTGTGCGGTGAATCGGGCGTGTTGAGTCCAGTTCTCTGAGCAAGGAGTAGGTCTTGTCTATTCCATATTGGGTTTATGGAACGGTATCTGAGCTAATTTGAAACTCTTGTTTTATGTATCACCCCACCTCACCTTTCCCGTTAAGCAGCCATAGTGTGTTTTCTGCATGTGTGACTCTGTTCTGTTTTGTAATTCAGTTCAAGTGTAACGGTTTTTACATTCCCTCTATAAGTGACACCTTATGAGAAGTGTCCTTTTCTGTGTGACTTATTTCACTTAGAATCGTCTTACCTAAATCCACTCATCATGCTGCTACTAGCCTTATGACATTGATTTCATGGCTGAGTGATATTCCATTGTACATAAGGACCACAACTTTTTTATCCATTTTTCGCTTTCCTGGGATATTTAAGGTGGAAGGAAGTGGAGGTCCTTGTCAACAGAGCAGCCCTAAACTTTGGGGTGCTTGTGTCTTGCTGATTTTCAATTTTCCCACTTTATCCCCCCATGCGTGGAAGTGCCCTATGCTCTCTAAGCTGTGTTTTTTAGATGTTTCAGGACACACCGTACACTTCTCCAGAGTGGCTGTTGGCAATTTACATCCCGCCCATCAGTGTAGCAAGGCTCCCATTTCTCCATGGCCTGTCCTGCATTTCTGGTTTTGACACTTTTTTCAGCATGGCCCTTTTGACCGATGGGAAGCGAGACTTCTTTGTAGCGCTGATTTGCCTTTCCAGGTTGCTTGGTTGGCCAAAAAGGGCGTATGCGTTTTTTCCTGAATATATTCAGGAAAAAACGCATACGCCCTTTTTGGCCAAGGGCATCATTGTCAACGTTTTGCCGCTTTTCATGTGCTTTAAAGGCGATTCGAATCTACCTCCTGAAATCTGTTTCCTGCAATTCTGCCTTGATTTCAAATCCTCTTCTTTGCCTTCCCTCAATATATTTGTGGAAGAGAGTTATCATTTATAACTCTGCAGGTTTGTGAATTGCAGTGCCCTGAAGCTCCATTTTACAAGTCGGTTTTTTGGGAGCTGGCCGCAAAAGCGCAGGATGGCTTCAGGCCCTGTTCTGGTTCAGGGGGGCAGGCTGAGCCTGTGGTTAATTCTTCTTCCTGATAGGAAAATAGAGTGACCTGTGCCTGTCCCAACACCAAGAGCTAGTCTCTCATTGGTTCCCGTCTTCCCGTTCATCCTCAGGACAAATTGCAACCTGTACGGAACAGGAGGTTAAAGGTGCTGATGCTCCAAGTAGGGAGATTGCTAGTAAAGTGGCTGGAATGGCGAACCCGAGCACAAGGAGATGAGAAATGAGGTGCGTTTTAGAAACCTTTCCCCATCACACGGTGTACCATCTTCTGGGTTTCTCATGCATGTTTTCGATGTAGGAAGATGCCCTTGAACCTGGAGATTTGGGACCCATGCGATGGGTAGCACGCAGTATTACTTTAAAGGGTCTGCGTTTGCTCACCCAACCTCACCAAACCTCTCAGCCCCAAGAGTGTCCACCCTTATGTCTCATCCAGCTGTGGGTCTAGATATGGTCAATCCAGGTTGCATCACAGCCCCTGAACGAATTGTGTAAGAATTTCTCTCTCTTTCCCTGTCTTTGTTTCATGGGTTTTTAAAAGTAATTTATTTTTATAATGGGGTTTAGCTGCTTTTCACGGCTGTGTTTATGCCGCTTTACACCCACTTGACACACTAACAGAGAGATATCAATACATAGGTTTTAAGATTATTACTAGTCACATATATTCTTGTGCGGTGAATCGGGCGTGTTGAGTCCAGTTCTCTGAGCAAGGAGTAGGTCTTGTCTATTCCATATTGGGTTTATGGAACGGTATCTGAGCTAATTTGAAACTCTTGTTTTATGTATCACCCCACCTCACCTTTCCCGTTAAGCAGCCATAGTGTGTTTTCTGCATGTGTGACTCTGTTCTGTTTTGTAATTCAGTTCAAGTGTAACGGTTTTTACATTCCCTCTATAAGTGACACCTTATGAGAAGTGTCCTTTTCTGTGTGACTTATTTCACTTAGAATCGTCTTACCTAAATCCACTCATCATGCTGCTACTAGCCTTATGACATTGATTTCATGGCTGAGTGATATTCCATTGTACATAAGGACCACAACTTTTTTATCCATTTTTCGCTTTCCTGGGATATTTAAGGTGGAAGGAAGTGGAGGTCCTTGTCAACAGAGCAGCCCTAAACTTTGGGGTGCTTGTGTCTTGCTGATTTTCAATTTTCCCACTTTATCCCCCCATGCGTGGAAGTGCCCTATGCTCTCTAAGCTGTGTTTTTTAGATGTTTCAGGACACACCGTACACTTCTCCAGAGTGGCTGTTGGCAATTTACATCCCGCCCATCAGTGTAGCAAGGCTCCCATTTCTCCATGGCCTGTCCTGCATTTCTGGTTTTGACAGTTTTTTCAGCATGGCCCTTTTGACCGATGGGAAGCGAGACTTCTTTGTAGCGCTGATTTGCCTTTCCAGGTTGCTTGGTTGGCCAAAAAGGGCGTATGCGTTTTTTCCTGAATATATTCAGGAAAAAACGCATACGCCCTTTTTGGCCAAGGGCATCATTGTCAACGTTTTGCCGCTTTTCATGTGCTTTAAAGGCGATTCGAATCTACCTCCTGAAATCTGTTTCCTGCAATTCTGCCTTGATTTCAAATCCTCTTCTTTGCCTTCCCTCAATATATTTGTGGACGAGAGTTATCATTTATAACTCTGCTGGTTTGTGAATTGCAGTGCCCTGAAGCTCCATTTTACAAGTCGGTTTTTTGGGAGCTGGCCGCAAAAGCGCAGGATGGCTTCAGGCCCTGTTCTGGTTCAGGGGGGCAGGCTGAGCCTGTGGTTAATTCTTCTTCCTGATAGGAAAATAGAGTGACCTGTGCCTGTCCCAACACCAAGAGCTAGTCTCTCATTGGTTCCCGTCTTCCCGTTCATCCTCAGGACAAATTGCAACCTGTACGGAACAGGAGGTTAAAGGTGCTGATGCTCCAAGTAGGGAGATTGCTAGTAAAGTGGCTGGAATGGCGAACCCGAGCACAAGGAGATGAGAAATGAGGTGCGTTTTAGAAACCTTTCCCCATCACACGGTGTACCATCTTCTGGGTTTCTCATGCATGTTTTCGATGTAGGAAGATGCCCTTGAACCTGGAGATTTGGGACCCATGCGATGGGTAGCACGCAGTATTACTTTAAAGGGTCTGCGTTTGCTCACCCAACCTCACCAAACCTCTCAGCCCCAAGAGTGTCCACCCTTATGTCTCATCCAGCTGTGGGTCTAGATATGGTCAATCCAGGTTGCATCACAGCCCCTGAACGAATTGTGTAAGAATTTCTCTCTCTTTCCCTGTCTTTGTTTCATGGGTTTTTAAAAGTAATTTATTTTTATAATGGGGTTTAGCTGCTTTTCACGGCTGTGTTTATGCCGCTTTACACCCACTTGACACACTAACAGAGAGATATCAATACATAGGTTTTAAGATTATTACTAGTCACATATATTCTTGTGCGGTGAATCGGGCGTGTTGAGTCCAGTTCTCTGAGCAAGGAGTAGGTCTTGTCTATTCCATATTGGGTTTATGGAACGGTATCTGAGCTAATTTGAAACTCTTGTTTTATGTATCACCCCACCTCACCTTTCCCGTTAAGCAGCCATAGTGTGTTTTCTGCATGTGTGACTCTGTTCTGTTTTGTAATTCAGTTCAAGTGTAACGGTTTTTACATTCCCTCTATAAGTGACACCTTATGAGAAGTGTCCTTTTCTGTGTGACTTATTTCACTTAGAATCGTCTTACCTAAATCCACTCATCATGCTGCTACTAGCCTTATGACATTGATTTCATGGCTGAGTGATATTCCATTGTACATAAGGACCACAACTTTTTTATCCATTTTTCGCTTTCCTGGGATATTTAAGGTGGAAGGAAGTGGAGGTCCTTGTCAACAGAGCAGCCCTAAACTTTGGGGTGCTTGTGTCTTGCTGATTTTCAATTTTCCCACTTTATCCCCCCATGCGTGGAAGTGCCCTATGCTCTCTAAGCTGTGTTTTTTAGATGTTTCAGGACACACCGTACACTTCTCCAGAGTGGCTGTTGGCAATTTACATCCCGCCCATCAGTGTAGCAAGGCTCCCATTTCTCCATGGCGTGTCCTGCATTTCTGGTTTTGACACTTTTTTCAGCATGGCCCTTTTGACCGATGGGAAGCGAGACTTCTTTGTAGCGCTGATTTGCCTTTCCAGGTTGCTTGGTTGGCCAAAAAGGGCGTATGCGTTTTTTCCTGAATATATTCAGGAAAAAACGCATACGCCCTTTTTGGCCAAGGGCATCATTGTCAACGTTTTGCCGCTTTTCATGTGCTTTAAAGGCGATTCGAATCTACCTCCTGAAATCTGTTTCCTGCAATTCTGCCTTGATTTCAAATCCTCTTCTTTGCCTTCCCTCAATATATTTGTGGACGAGAGTTATCATTTATAACTCTGCAGGTTTGTGAATTGCAGTGCCCTGAAGCTCCATTTTACAAGTCGCTTTTTTGGGAGCCGGCCCCAAAACGCAGGATGGCTTCAGGCCCTGTTCTGGTTCAGGGGGGCAGGCTGAGCCTGTGGTTAATTCTTCTTCCTGATGGGAAAATAGAGTGACCTGTGCCTGTCCCAACACCAAGAGCTAGTCTCTCATTGGTTCCCCGTCTCCCCGTTCATCCTCAGGACAAATTGCAACCTGTACGGAACAGGAGGTTAAAGGTGCTGATGCTCCAAGTAGGGAGATTGCTAGTAAAGTGGCTGGAATGGCGAACCCGAGCACAAGGAGATGAGAAATGAGGTGCGTTTTAGAAACCTTTCCCCATCACACGGTGTACCATCTTCTGGGTTTCTCATGCATGTTTTCGATGTAGGAAGATGCCCTTGAACCTGGAGATTTGGGACCCATGCGATGGGTAGCACGCAGTATTACTTTAAAGGGTCTGCGTTTGCTCACCCAACCTCACCAAACCTCTCAGCCCCAAGAGTGTCCACCCTTATGTCTCATCCAGCTGTGGGTCTAGATATGGTCAATCCAGGTTGCATCACAGCCCCTGAAAGAATTGTGTAAGAATTTCTCTCTCTTTCCCTGTCTTTGTTTCATGGGTTTTTAAAAGTAATTTATTTTTATAATGGGGTTTAGCTGCTTTTCATGGCTGTGTTTAGGCCGCTTTACACCCACTTGACACACTAACAGAGAGATATCAATACATAGGTTTTAAGATTATTACTAGTCAGATATATTCTTGTGCGGTGAATCGGGAGTGTTGAGTCCAGTTCTCTGAGCAAGGAGTAGGTCTTGTCTATTCCATATTGGGTTTATGGAACGGTATCTGAGCTAATTTGAAACTCTTGTTTTATGTATCACCCCACCTCACCTTTCCCGTTAAGCAGCCATAGTGTGTTTTCTGCATGTGTGACTCTGTTCTGTTTTGTAATTCAGTTCAAGTGTAACGGTTTTTACATTCCCTCTATAAGTGACACCTTATGAGAAGTGTCCTTTTCTGTGTGACTTATTTCACTTAGAATCGTCTTACCTAAATCCACTCATCATGCTGCTACTAGCCTTATGACATTGATTTCATGGCTGAGTGATATTCCATTGTACATAAGGACCACAACTTTTTTATCCATTTTTCGCTTTCCTGGGATATTTAAGGTGGAAGGAAGTGGAGGTCCTTGTCAACAGAGCAGCCCTAAACTTTGGGGTGCTTGTGTCTTGCTGATTTTCAATTTTCCCACTTTATCCCCCCATGCGTGGAAGTGCCCTATGCTCTCTAAGCTGTGTTTTTTAGATGTTTCAGGACACACCGTACACTTCTCCAGAGTGGCTGTTGGCAATTTACATCCCGCCCATCAGTGTAGCAAGGCTCCCATTTCTCCATGGCCTGTCCTGCATTTCTGGTTTTGACACTTTTTTCAGCATGGCCCTTTTGACCGATGGGAAGCGAGACTTCTTTGTAGCGCTGATTTGCCTTTCCAGGTTGCTTGGTTGGCCAAAAAGGGCGTATGCGTTTTTTCCTGAATATATTCAGGAAAAAACGCATACGCCCTTTTTGGCCAAGGGCATCATTGTCAACGTTTTGCCGCTTTTCATGTGCTTTAAAGGCGATTCGAATCTACCTCCTGAAATCTGTTTCCTGCAATTCTGCCTTGATTTCAAATCCTCTTCTTTGCCTTCCCTCAATATATTTGTGGACGAGAGTTATCATTTATAACTCTGCAGGTTTGTGAATTGCAGTGCCCTGAAGCTCCATTTTACAAGTCGCTTTTTTGGGAGCCGGCCGCAAAAGCGCCGGATGGCTTCAGGCCCTGTTCTGGTTCTGGGGGGCAGGCTGAGCCTGTGGTTAATTCTTCTTCCTGATGGGAAAATAGAGTGACCTGTGCCTGTCCCAACACCAAGAGCTAGTCTCTCATTGGTTCCCCATCTCCCCGTTCATCCTCAGGACAAATTGCAACCTGTACGGAACAGGAGGTTAAAGGTGCTGATGCTCCAAGTAGGGAGATTGCTAGTAAAGTGGCTGGAATGGCGAACCCGAGCACAAGGAGATGAGAAATGAGGTGCGTTTTAGAAACCTTTCCCCATCACACGGTGTACCATCTTCTGGGTTTCTCATGCATGTTTTCGATGTAGGAAGATGCCCTTGAACCTGGAGATTTGGGACCCATGCGATGGGTAGCACGCAGTATTACTTTAAAGGGTCTGCGTTTGCTCACCCAACCTCACCAAACCTCTCAGCCCCAAGAGTGTCCACCCTTATGTCTCATCCAGCTGTGGGTCTAGATATGGTCAATCCAGGTTGCATCACAGCCCCTGAACGAATTGTGTAAGAATTTCTCTCTCTTTCCCTGTCTTTGTTTCATGGGTTTTTAAAAGTAATTTATTTTTATAATGGGGTTTAGCTGCTTTTCACGGCTGTGTTTATGCCGCTTTACACCCACTTGACACACTAACAGAGAGATATCAATACATAGGTTTTAAGATTATTACTAGTCACATATATTCTTGTGCGGTGAATCGGGCGTGTTGAGTCCAGTTCTCTGAGCAAGGAGTAGGTCTTGTCTATTCCATATTGGGTTTATGGAACGGTATCTGAGCTAATTTGAAACTCTTGTTTTATGTATCACCCCACCTCACCTTTCCCGTTAAGCAGCCATAGTGTGTTTTCTGCATGTGTGACTCTGTTCTGTTTTGTAATTCAGTTCAAGTGTAACGGTTTTTACATTCCCTCTATAAGTGACACCTTATGAGAAGTGTCCTTTTCTGTGTGACTTATTTCACTTAGAATCGTCTTACCTAAATCCACTCATCATGCTGCTACTAGCCTTATGACATTGATTTCATGGCTGAGTGATATTCCATTGTACATAAGGACCACAACTTTTTTATCCATTTTTCGCTTTCCTGGGATATTTAAGGTGGAAGGAAGTGGAGGTCCTTGTCAACAGAGCAGCCCTAAACTTTGGGGTGCTTGTGTCTTGCTGATTTTCAATTTTCCCACTTTATCCCCCCATGCGTGGAAGTGCCCTATGCTCTCTAAGCTGTGTTTTTTAGATGTTTCAGGACACACCGTACACTTCTCCAGAGTGGCTGTTGGCAATTTACATCCCGCCCATCAGTGTAGCAAGGCTCCCATTTCTCCATGGCGTGTCCTGCATTTCTGGTTTTGACACTTTTTTCAGCATGGCCCTTTTGACCGATGGGAAGCGAGACTTCTTTGTAGCGCTGATTTGCCTTTCCAGGTTGCTTGGTTGGCCAAAAAGGGCGTATGCGTTTTTTCCTGAATATATTCAGGAAAAAACGCATACGCCCTTTTTGGCCAAGGGCATCATTGTCAACGTTTTGCCGCTTTTCATGTGCTTTAAAGGCGATTCGAATCTACCTCCTGAAATCTGTTTCCTGCAATTCTGCCTTGATTTCAAATCCTCTTCTTTGCCTTCCCTCAATATATTTGTGGACGAGAGTTATCATTTATAACTCTGCAGGTTTGTGAATTGCAGTGCCCTGAAGCTCCATTTTACAAGTCGCTTTTTTGGGAGCCGGCCGCAAAAGCGCAGGATGGCTTCAGGCCCTGTTCTGGTTCCGGGGGGCAGGCTGAGCCTGTGGTTAATTCTTCTTCCTGATGGGAAAATAGAGTGACCTGTGCCTGTCCCAACACCAAGAGCTAGTCTCTCATTGGTTCCCCGTATCCCCGTTCATCCTCAGGACAAATTGCAACCTGTACGGAACAGGAGGTTAAAGGTGCTGATGCTCCAAGTAGGGAGATTGCTAGTAAAGTGGCTGGAATGGCGAACCCGAGCACAAGGAGATGAGAAATGAGGTGCGTTTTAGAAACCTTTCCCCATCACACGGTGTACCATCTTCTGGGTTTCTCATGCATGTTTTCGATGTAGGAAGATGCCCTTGAACCTGGAGATTTGGGACCCATGCGATGGGTAGCACGCAGTATTACTTTAAAGGGTCTGCGTTTGCTCACCCAACCTCACCAAACCTCTCAGCCCCAAGAGTGTCCACCCTTATGTCTCATCCAGCTGTGGGTCTAGATATGGTCAATCCAGGTTGCATCACAGCTCCTGAACGAATTGTGTATGAATTTCTCTCTCTTTCCCTGTCTTTGTTTCATGGGTTTTTAAAAGTAATTTATTTTTATAATGGGGTTTAGCTGCTTTTCACGGCTGTGTTTATGCCGCTTTACACCCACTTGACACACTAACAGAGAGATATCAATACATAGGTTTTAAGATTATTACTAGTCAGATATATTCTTGTGCGGTGAATCGGGAGTGTTGAGTCCAGTTCTCTGAGCAAGGAGTAGGTCTTGTCTATTACATATTGGGTTTATGGAACGGTATCTGAGCTAATTTGAAACTCTTGTTTTATGTATCACCCCACCTCACCTTTCCCGTTAAGCAGCCATAGTGTGTTTTCTGCATGTGTGACTCTGTTCTGTTTTGTAATTCAGTTCAAGTGTAACGGTTTTTACATTCCCTCTATAAGTGACACCTTATGAGAAGTGTCCTTTTCTGTGTGACTTATTTCACTTAGAATCGTCTTACCTAAATCCACTCATCATGCTGCTACTAGCCTTATGACATTGATTTCATGGCTGAGTGATATTCCATTGTACATAAGGACCACAACTTTTTTATCCATTTTTCGCTTTCCTGGGATATTTAAGGTGGAATGAAGTGGAGGTCCTTGTCAACAGAGCAGCCCTAAACTTTGGGGTGCTTGTGTCTTGCTGATTTTCAATTTTCCCACTTTATCCCCCCATGCGTGGAAGTGCCCTATGCTCTCTAAGCTGTGTTTTTTAGATGTTTCAGGACACACCGTACACTTCTCCAGAGTGGCTGTTGGCAATTTACATCCCGCCCATCAGTGTAGCAAGGCTCCCATTTCTCCATGGCCTGTCCTGCATTTCTGGTTTTGACACTTTTTTCAGCATGGCCCTTTTGACCGATGGGAAGCGAGACTTCTTTGTAGCGCTGATTTGCCTTTCCAGGTTGCTTGGTTGGCCAAAAAGGGCGTATGCGTTTTTTCCTGAATATATTCAGGAAAAAACGCATACGCCCTTTTTGGCCAAGGGCATCATTGTCAACGTTTTGCCGCTTTTCATGTGCTTTAAAGGCGATTCGAATCTACCTCCTGAAATCTGTTTCCTGCAATTCTGCCTTGATTTCAAATCCTCTTCTTTGCCTTCCCTCAATATATTTGTGGACGAGAGTTATCATTTATAACTCTGCAGGTTTGTGAATTGCAGTGCCCTGAAGCTCCATTTTACAAGTTGCTTTTTTGGGAGCCGGCCCCAAAACGCAGGATGGCTTCAGGCCCTGTTCTGGTTCAGGGGGGCAGGCTGAGCCTGTGGTTAATTCTTCTTCCTGATGGGAAAATAGAGTGACCTGTGCCTGTCCCAACACCAAGAGCTAGTCTCTCATTGGTTCCCCGTCTCCCCGTTCATCCTCAGGACAAATTGCAACCTGTACGGAACAGGAGGTTAAAGGTGCTGATGCTCCAAGTAGGGAGATTGCTAGTAAAGTGGCTGGAATGGCGAACCCGAGCACAAGGAGATGAGAAATGAGGTGCGTTTTAGAAACCTTTCCCCATCACACGGTGTACCATCTTCTGGGTTTCTCATGCATGTTTTCGATGTAGGAAGATGCCCTTGAACCTGGAGATTTGGGACCCATGCGATGGGTAGCACGCAGTATTACTTTAAAGGGTCTGCGTTTGCTCACCCAACCTCACCAAACCTCTCAGCCCCAAGAGTGTCCACCCTTATGTCTCATCCAGCTGTGGGTCTAGATATGGTCAATCCAGGTTGCATCACAGCCCCTGAAAGAATTGTGTAAGAATTTCTCTCTCTTTCCCTGTCTTTGTTTCATGGGTTTTTAAAAGTAATTTATTTTTATAATGGGGTTTAGCTGCTTTTCACGGCTGTGTTTATGCCGCTTTACACCCACTTGACACACTAACAGAGAGATATCAATACATAGGTTTTAAGATTATTACTAGTCAGATATATTCTTGTGCGGTGAATCGGGAGTGTTGAGTCCAGTTCTCTGAGCAAGGAGTAGGTCTTGTCTATTCCATATTGGGTTTATGGAACGGTATCTGAGCTAATTTGAAACTCTTGTTTTATGTATCACCCCACCTCACCTTTCCCGTTAAGCAGCCATAGTGTGTTTTCTGCATGTGTGACTCTGTTCTGTTTTGTAATTCAGTTCAAGTGTAACGGTTTTTACATTCCCTCTATAAGTGACACCTTATGAGAAGTGTCCTTTTCTGTGTGACTTATTTCACTTAGAATCGTCTTACCTAAATCCACTCATCATGCTGCTACTAGCCTTATGACATTGATTTCATGGCTGAGTGATATTCCATTGTACATAAGGACCACAACTTTTTTATCCATTTTTCGCTTTCCTGGGATATTTAAGGTGGAAGGAAGTGGAGGTCCTTGTCAACAGAGCAGCCCTAAACTTTGGGGTGCTTGTGTCTTGCTGATTTTCAATTTTCCCACTTTATCCCCCCATGCGTGGAAGTGCCCTATGCTCTCTAAGCTGTGTTTTTTAGATGTTTCAGGACACACCGTACACTTCTCCAGAGTGGCTGTTGGCAATTTACATCCCGCCCATCAGTGTAGCAAGGCTCCCATTTCTCCATGGCCTGTCCTGCATTTCTGGTTTTGACACTTTTTTCAGCATGGCCCTTTTGACCGATGGGAAGCGAGACTTCTTTGTAGCGCTGATTTGCCTTTCCAGGTTGCTTGGTTGGCCAAAAAGGGCGTATGCGTTTTTTCCTGAATATATTCAGGAAAAAACGCATACGCCCTTTTTGGCCAAGGGCATCATTGTCAACGTTTTGCCGCTTTTCATGTGCTTTAAAGGCGATTCGAATCTACCTCCTGAAATCTGTTTCCTGCAATTCTGCCTTGATTTCAAATCCTCTTCTTTGCCTTCCCTCAATATATTTGTGGACGAGAGTTATCATTTATAACTCTGCAGGTTTGTGAATTGCAGTGCCCTGAAGCTCCATTTTACAAGTCGCTTTTTTGGGAGCCGGCCGCAAAAGCGCCGGATGGCTTCAGGCCCTGTTCTGGTTCTGGGGGGCAGGCTGAGCCTGTGGTTAATTCTTCTTCCTGATGGGAAAATAGAGTGACCTGTGCCTGTCCCAACACCAAGAGCTAGTCTCTCATTGGTTCCCCATCTCCCCGTTCATCCTCAGGACAAATTGCAACCTGTACGGAACAGGAGGTTAAAGGTGCTGATGCTCCAAGTAGGGAGATTGCTAGTAAAGTGGCTGGAATGGCGAACCCGAGCACAAGGAGATGAGAAATGAGGTGCGTTTTAGAAACCTTTCCCCATCACACGGTGTACCATCTTCTGGGTTTCTCATGCATGTTTTCGATGTAGGAAGATGCCCTTGAACCTGGAGATTTGGGACCCATGCGATGGGTAGCACGCAGTATTACTTTAAAGGGTCTGCGTTTGCTCACCCAACCTCACCAAACCTCTCAGCCCCAAGAGTGTCCACCCTTATGTCTCATCCAGCTGTGGGTCTAGATATGGTCAATCCAGGTTGCATCACAGCCCCTGAACGAATTGTGTAAGAATTTCTCTCTCTTTCCCTGTCTTTGTTTCATGGGTTTTTAAAAGTAATTTATTTTTATAATGGGGTTTAGCTGCTTTTCACGGCTGTGTTTATGCCGCTTTACACCCACTTGACACACTAACAGAGAGATATCAATACATAGGTTTTAAGATTATTACTAGTCACATATATTCTTGTGCGGTGAATCGGGCGTGTTGAGTCCAGTTCTCTGAGCAAGGAGTAGGTCTTGTCTATTCCATATTGGGTTTATGGAACGGTATCTGAGCTAATTTGAAACTCTTGTTTTATGTATCACCCCACCTCACCTTTCCCGTTAAGCAGCCATAGTGTGTTTTCTGCATGTGTGACTCTGTTCTGTTTTGTAATTCAGTTCAAGTGTAACGGTTTTTACATTCCCTCTATAAGTGACACCTTATGAGAAGTGTCCTTTTCTGTGTGACTTATTTCACTTAGAATCGTCTTACCTAAATCCACTCATCATGCTGCTACTAGCCTTATGACATTGATTTCATGGCTGAGTGATATTCCATTGTACATAAGGACCACAACTTTTTTATCCATTTTTCGCTTTCCTGGGATATTTAAGGTGGAAGGAAGTGGAGGTCCTTGTCAACAGAGCAGCCCTAAACTTTGGGGTGCTTGTGTCTTGCTGATTTTCAATTTTCCCACTTTATCCCCCCATGCGTGGAAGTGCCCTATGCTCTCTAAGCTGTGTTTTTTAGATGTTTCAGGACACACCGTACACTTCTCCAGAGTGGCTGTTGGCAATTTACATCCCGCCCATCAGTGTAGCAAGGCTCCCATTTCTCCATGGCGTGTCCTGCATTTCTGGTTTTGACACTTTTTTCAGCATGGCCCTTTTGACCGATGGGAAGCGAGACTTCTTTGTAGCGCTGATTTGCCTTTCCAGGTTGCTTGGTTGGCCAAAAAGGGCGTATGCGTTTTTTCCTGAATATATTCAGGAAAAAACGCATACGCCCTTTTTGGCCAAGGGCATCATTGTCAACGTTTTGCCGCTTTTCATGTGCTTTAAAGGCGATTCGAATCTACCTCCTGAAATCTGTTTCCTGCAATTCTGCCTTGATTTCAAATCCTCTTCTTTGCCTTCCCTCAATATATTTGTGGACGAGAGTTATCATTTATAACTCTGCAGGTTTGTGAATTGCAGTGCCCTGAAGCTCCATTTTACAAGTCGCTTTTTTGGGAGCCGGCCCCAAAACGCAGGATGGCTTCAGGCCCTGTTCTGGTTCAGGGGGGCAGGCTGAGCCTGTGGTTAATTCTTCTTCCTGATGGGAAAATAGAGTGACCTGTGCCTGTCCCAACACCAAGAGCTAGTCTCTCATTGGTTCCCCGTCTCCCCGTTCATCCTCAGGACAAATTGCAACCTGTACGGAACAGGAGGTTAAAGGTGCTGATGCTCCAAGTAGGGAGATTGCTAGTAAAGTGGCTGGAATGGCGAACCCGAGCACAAGGAGATGAGAAATGAGGTGCGTTTTAGAAACCTTTCCCCATCACACGGTGTACCATCTTCTGGGTTTCTCATGCATGTTTTCGATGTAGGAAGATGCCCTTGAACCTGGAGATTTGGGACCCATGCGATGGGTAGCACGCAGTATTACTTTAAAGGGTCTGCGTTTGCTCACCCAACCTCACCAAACCTCTCAGCCCCAAGAGTGTCCACCCTTATGTCTCATCCAGCTGTGGGTCTAGATATGGTCAATCCAGGTTGCATCACAGCTCCTGAACGAATTGTGTAAGAATTTCTCTCTCTTTCCCTGTCTTTGTTTCATGGGTTTTTAAAAGTAATTTATTTTTATAATGGGGTTTAGCTGCTTTTCACGGCTGTGTTTATGCCGCTTTACACCCACTTGACACACTAACAGAGAGATATCAATACATAGGTTTTAAGATTATTACTAGTCAGATATATTCTTGTGCGGTGAATCGGGCGTGTTGAGTCCAGTTCTCTGAGCAAGGAGTAGGTCTTGTCTATTCCATATTGGGTTTATGGAACGGTATCTGAGCTAATTTGAAACTCTTGTTTTATGTATCACCCCACCTCACCTTTCCCGTTAAGCAGCCATAGTGTGTTTTCTGCATGTGTGACTCTGTTCTGTTTTGTAATTCAGTTCAAGTGTAACGGTTTTTACATTCCCTCTATAAGTGACACCTTATGAGAAGTGTCCTTTTCTGTGTGACTTATTTCACTTAGAATCGTCTTACCTAAATCCACTCATCATGCTGCTACTAGCCTTATGACATTGATTTCATGGCTGAGTGATATTCCATTGTACATAAGGACCACAACTTTTTTATCCATTTTTCGCTTTCCTGGGATATTTAAGGTGGAAGGAAGTGGAGGTCCTTGTCAACAGAGCAGCCCTAAACTTTGGGGTGCTTGTGTCTTGCTGATTTTCAATTTTCCCACTTTATCCCCCCATGCGTGGAAGTGCCCTATGCTCTCTAAGCTGTGTTTTTTAGATGTTTCAGGACACACCGTACACTTCTCCAGAGTGGCTGTTGGCAATTTACATCCCGCCCATCAGTGTAGCAAGGCTCCCATTTCTCCATGGCGTGTCCTGCATTTCTGGTTTTGACACTTTTTTCAGCATGGCCCTTTTGACCGATGGGAAGCGAGACTTCTTTGTAGCGCTGATTTGCCTTTCCAGGTTGCTTGGTTGGCCAAAAAGGGCGTATGCGTTTTTTCCTGTATATATTCAGGAAAAAACGCATACGCCCTTTTTGGCCAAGGGCATCATTGTCAACGTTTTGCCGCTTTTCATGTGCTTTAAAGGCGATTCGAATCTACCTCCTGAAATCTGTTTCCTGCAATTCTGCCTTGATTTCAAATCCTCTTCTTTGCCTTCCCTCAATATATTTGTGGACGAGAGTTATCATTTATAACTCTGCAGGTTTGTGAATTGCAGTGCCCTGAAGCTCCATTTTACAAGTCGCTTTTTTGGGAGCCGGCCCCAAAACGCAGGATGGCTTCAGGCCCTGTTCTGGTTCAGGGGGGCAGGCTGAGCCTGTGGTTAATTCTTCTTCCTGATGGGAAAATAGAGTGACCTGTGCCTGTCCCAACACCAAGAGCTAGTCTCTCATTGGTTCCCCGTCTCCCCGTTCATCCTCAGGACAAATTGCAACCTGTACGGAACAGGAGGTTAAAGGTGCTGATGCTCCAAGTAGGGAGATTGCTAGTAAAGTGGCTGGAATGGCGAACCCGAGCACAAGGAGATGAGAAATGAGGTGCGTTTTAGAAACCTTTCCCCATCACACGGTGTACCATCTTCTGGGTTTCTCATGCATGTTTTCGATGTAGGAAGATGCCCTTGAACCTGGAGATTTGGGACCCATGCGATGGGTAGCACGCAGTATTACTTTAAAGGGTCTGCGTTTGCTCACCCAACCTCACCAAACCTCTCAGCCCCAAGAGTGTCCACCCTTATGTCTCATCCAGCTGTGGGTCTAGATATGGTCAATCCAGGTTGCATCACAGCTCCTGAACGAATTGTGTAAGAATTTCTCTCTCTTTCCCTGTCTTTGTTTCATGGGTTTTTAAAAGTAATTTATTTTTATAATGGGGTTTAGCTGCTTTTCACGGCTGTGTTTATGCCGCTTTACACCCACTTGACACACTAACAGAGAGATATCAATACATAGGTTTTAAGATTATTACTAGTCAGATATATTCTTGTGCGGTGAATCGGGCGTGTTGAGTCCAGTTCTCTGAGCAAGGAGTAGGTCTTGTCTATTCCATATTGGGTTTATGGAATGGTATCTGAGCTAATTTGAAACTCTTGTTTTATGTATCACCCCACCTCACCTTTCCCGTTAAGCAGCCATAGTGTGTTTTCTGCATGTGTGACTCTGTTCTGTTTTGTAATTCAGTTCAAGTGTAACGGTTTTTACATTCCCTCTATAAGTGACACCTTATGAGAAGTGTCCTTTTCTGTGTGACTTATTTCACTTAGAATCGTCTTACCTAAATCCACTCATCATGCTGCTACTAGCCTTATGACATTGATTTCATGGCTGAGTGATATTCCATTGTACATAAGGACCACAACTTTTTTATCCATTTTTCGCTTTCCTGGGATATTTAAGGTGGAAGGAAGTGGAGGTCCTTGTCAACAGAGCAGCCCTAAACTTTGGGGTGCTTGTGTCTTGCTGATTTTCAATTTTCCCACTTTATCCCCCCATGCGTGGAAGTGCCCTATGCTCTCTAAGCTGTGTTTTTTAGATGTTTCAGGACACACCGTACACTTCTCCAGAGTGGCTGTTGGCAATTTACATCCCGCCCATCAGTGTAGCAAGGCTCCCATTTCTCCATGGCCTGTCCTGCATTTCTGGTTTTGACACTTTTTTCAGCATGGCCCTTTTGACCGATGGGAAGCGAGACTTCTTTGTAGCGCTGATTTGCCTTTCCAGGTTGCTTGGTTGGCCAAAAAGGGCGTATGCGTTTTTTCCTGAATATATTCAGGAAAAAACGCATACGCCCTTTTTGGCCAAGGGCATCATTGTCAACGTTTTGCCGCTTTTCATGTGCTTTAAAGGCGATTCGAATCTACCTCCTGAAATCTGTTTCCTGCAATTCTGCCTTGATTTCAAATCCTCTTCTTTGCCTTCCCTCAATATATTTGTGGACGAGAGTTATCATTTATAACTCTGCAGGTTTGTGAATTGCAGTGCCCTGAAGCTCCATTTTACAAGTCGCTTTTTTGGGAGCCGGCCGCAAAAGCGCAGGATGGCTTCAGGCCCTGTTCTGGTTCCGGGGGGCAGGCTGAGCCTGTGGTTAATTCTTCTTCCTGATGGGAAAATAGAGTGACCTGTGCCTGTCCCAACACCAAGAGCTAGTCTCTCATTGGTTCCCCGTATCCCCGTTCATCCTCAGGACAAATTGCAACCTGTACGGAACAGGAGGTTAAAGGTGCTGATGCTCCAAGTAGGGAGATTGCTAGTAAAGTGGCTGGAATGGCGAACCCGAGCACAAGGAGATGAGAAATGAGGTGCGTTTTAGAAACCTTTCCCCATCACACGGTGTACCATCTTCTGGGTTTCTCATGCATGTTTTCGATGTAGGAAGATGCCCTTGAACCTGGAGATTTGGGACCCATGCGATGGGTAGCACGCAGTATTACTTTAAAGGGTCTGCGTTTGCTCACCCAACCTCACCAAACCTCTCAGCCCCAAGAGTGTCCACCCTTATGTCTCATCCAGCTGTGGGTCTAGATATGGTCAATCCAGGTTGCATCACAGCTCCTGAACGAATTGTGTAAGAATTTCTCTCTCTTTCCCTGTCTTTGTTTCATGGGTTTTTAAAAGTAATTTATTTTTATAATGGGGTTTAGCTGCTTTTCACGGCTGTGTTTATGCCGCTTTACACCCACTTGACACACTAACAGAGAGATATCAATACATAGGTTTTAAGATTATTACTAGTCAGATATATTCTTGTGCGGTGAATCGGGAGTGTTGAGTCCAGTTCTCTGAGCAAGGAGTAGGTCTTGTCTATTCCATATTGGGTTTATGGAACGGTATCTGAGCTAATTTGAAACTCTTGTTTTATGTATCACCCCACCTCACCTTTCCCGTTAAGCAGCCATAGTGTGTTTTCTGCATGTGTGACTCTGTTCTGTTTTGTAATTCAGTTCAAGTGTAACGGTTTTTACATTCCCTCTATAAGTGACACCTTATGAGAAGTGTCCTTTTCTGTGTGACTTATTTCACTTAGAATCGTCTTACCTAAATCCACTCATCATGCTGCTACTAGCCTTATGACATTGATTTCATGGCTGAGTGATATTCCATTGTACATAAGGACCACAACTTTTTTATCCATTTTTCGCTTTCCTGGGATATTTAAGGTGGAATGAAGTGGAGGTCCTTGTCAACAGAGCAGCCCTAAACTTTGGGGTGCTTGTGTCTTGCTGATTTTCAATTTTCCCACTTTATCCCCCCATGCGTGGAAGTGCCCTATGCTCTCTAAGCTGTGTTTTTTAGATGTTTCAGGACACACCGTACACTTCTCCAGAGTGGCTGTTGGCAATTTACATCCCGCCCATCAGTGTAGCAAGGCTCCCATTTCTCCATGGCCTGTCCTGCATTTCTGGTTTTGACACTTTTTTCAGCATGGCCCTTTTGACCGATGGGAAGCGAGACTTCTTTGTAGCGCTGATTTGCCTTTCCAGGTTGCTTGGTTGGCCAAAAAGGGCGTATGCGTTTTTTCCTGAATATATTCAGGAAAAAACGCATACGCCCTTTTTGGCCAAGGGCATCATTGTCAACGTTTTGCCGCTTTTCATGTGCTTTAAAGGCGATTCGAATCTACCTCCTGAAATCTGTTTCCTGCAATTCTGCCTTGATTTCAAATCCTCTTCTTTGCCTTCCCTCAATATATTTGTGGACGAGAGTTATCATTTATAACTCTGCAGGTTTGTGAATTGCAGTGCCCTGAAGCTCCATTTTACAAGTCGCTTTTTTGGGAGCCGGCCGCAAAAGCGCAGGATGGCTTCAGGCCCTGTTCTGGTTCCGGGGGGCAGGCTGAGCCTGTGGTTAATTCTTCTTCCTGATGGGAAAATAGAGTGACCTGTGCCTGTCCCAACACCAAGAGCTAGTCTCTCATTGGTTCCCCGTATCCCCGTTCATCCTCAGGACAAATTGCAACCTGTACGGAACAGGAGGTTAAAGGTGCTGATGCTCCAAGTAGGGAGATTGCTAGTAAAGTGGCTGGAATGGCGAACCCGAGCACAAGGAGATGAGAAATGAGGTGCGTTTTAGAAACCTTTCCCCATCACACGGTGTACCATCTTCTGGGTTTCTCATGCATGTTTTCGATGTAGGAAGATGCCCTTGAACCTGGAGATTTGGGACCCATGCGATGGGTAGCACGCAGTATTACTTTAAAGGGTCTGCGTTTGCTCACCCAACCTCACCAAACCTCTCAGCCCCAAGAGTGTCCACCCTTATGTCTCATCCAGCTGTGGGTCTAGATATGGTCAATCCAGGTTGCATCACAGCCCCTGAACGAATTGTGTAAGAATTTCTCTCTCTTTCCCTGTCTTTGTTTCATGGGTTTTTAAAAGTAATTTATTTTTATAATGGGGTTTAGCTGCTTTTCACGGCTGTGTTTATGCCGCTTTACACCCACTTGACACACTAACAGAGAGATATCAATACATAGGTTTTAAGATTATTACTAGTCACATATATTCTTGTGCGGTGAATCGGGCGTGTTGAGTCCAGTTCTCTGAGCAAGGAGTAGGTCTTGTCTATTCCATATTGGGTTTATGGAACGGTATCTGAGCTAATTTGAAACTCTTGTTTTATGTATCACCCCACCTCACCTTTCCCGTTAAGCAGCCATAGTGTGTTTTCTGCATGTGTGACTCTGTTCTGTTTTGTAATTCAGTTCAAGTGTAACGGTTTTTACATTCCCTCTATAAGTGACACCTTATGAGAAGTGTCCTTTTCTGTGTGACTTATTTCACTTAGAATCGTCTTACCTAAATCCACTCATCATGCTGCTACTAGCCTTATGACATTGATTTCATGGCTGAGTGATATTCCATTGTACATAAGGACCACAACTTTTTTATCCATTTTTCGCTTTCCTGGGATATTTAAGGTGGAAGGAAGTGGAGGTCCTTGTCAACAGAGCAGCCCTAAACTTTGGGGTGCTTGTGTCTTGCTGATTTTCAATTTTCCCACTTTATCCCCCCATGCGTGGAAGTGCCCTATGCTCTCTAAGCTGTGTTTTTTAGATGTTTCAGGACACACCGTACACTTCTCCAGAGTGGCTGTTGGCAATTTACATCCCGCCCATCAGTGTAGCAAGGCTCCCATTTCTCCATGGCCTGTCCTGCATTTCTGGTTTTGACAGTTTTTTCAGCATGGCCCTTTTGACCGATGGGAAGCGAGACTTCTTTGTAGCGCTGATTTGCCTTTCCAGGTTGCTTGGTTGGCCAAAAAGGGCGTATGCGTTTTTTCCTGAATATATTCAGGAAAAAACGCATACGCCCTTTTTGGCCAAGGGCATCATTGTCAACGTTTTGCCGCTTTTCATGTGCTTTAAAGGCGATTCGAATCTACCTCCTGAAATCTGTTTCCTGCAATTCTGCCTTGATTTCAAATCCTCTTCTTTGCCTTCCCTCAATATATTTGTGGACGAGAGTTATCATTTATAACTCTGCTGGTTTGTGAATTGCAGTGCCCTGAAGCTCCATTTTACAAGTCGGTTTTTTGGGAGCTGGCCGCAAAAGCGCAGGATGGCTTCAGGCCCTGTTCTGGTTCAGGGGGGCAGGCTGAGCCTGTGGTTAATTCTTCTTCCTGATAGGAAAATAGAGTGACCTGTGCCTGTCCCAACACCAAGAGCTAGTCTCTCATTGGTTCCCGTCTTCCCGTTCATCCTCAGGACAAATTGCAACCTGTACGGAACAGGAGGTTAAAGGTGCTGATGCTCCAAGTAGGGAGATTGCTAGTAAAGTGGCTGGAATGGCGAACCCGAGCACAAGGAGATGAGAAATGAGGTGCGTTTTAGAAACCTTTCCCCATCACACGGTGTACCATCTTCTGGGTTTCTCATGCATGTTTTCGATGTAGGAAGATGCCCTTGAACCTGGAGATTTGGGACCCATGCGATGGGTAGCACGCAGTATTACTTTAAAGGGTCTGCGTTTGCTCACCCAACCTCACCAAACCTCTCAGCCCCAAGAGTGTCCACCCTTATGTCTCATCCAGCTGTGGGTCTAGATATGGTCAATCCAGGTTGCATCACAGCCCCTGAACGAATTGTGTAAGAATTTCTCTCTCTTTCCCTGTCTTTGTTTCATGGGTTTTTAAAAGTAATTTATTTTTATAATGGGGTTTAGCTGCTTTTCACGGCTGTGTTTATGCCGCTTTACACCCACTTGACACACTAACAGAGAGATATCAATACATAGGTTTTAAGATTATTACTAGTCACATATATTCTTGTGCGGTGAATCGGGCGTGTTGAGTCCAGTTCTCTGAGCAAGGAGTAGGTCTTGTCTATTCCATATTGGGTTTATGGAACGGTATCTGAGCTAATTTGAAACTCTTGTTTTATGTATCACCCCACCTCACCTTTCCCGTTAAGCAGCCATAGTGTGTTTTCTGCATGTGTGACTCTGTTCTGTTTTGTAATTCAGTTCAAGTGTAACGGTTTTTACATTCCCTCTATAAGTGACACCTTATGAGAAGTGTCCTTTTCTGTGTGACTTATTTCACTTAGAATCGTCTTACCTAAATCCACTCATCATGCTGCTACTAGCCTTATGACATTGATTTCATGGCTGAGTGATATTCCATTGTACATAAGGACCACAACTTTTTTATCCATTTTTCGCTTTCCTGGGATATTTAAGGTGGAAGGAAGTGGAGGTCCTTGTCAACAGAGCAGCCCTAAACTTTGGGGTGCTTGTGTCTTGCTGATTTTCAATTTTCCCACTTTATCCCCCCATGCGTGGAAGTGCCCTATGCTCTCTAAGCTGTGTTTTTTAGATGTTTCAGGACACACCGTACACTTCTCCAGAGTGGCTGTTGGCAATTTACATCCCGCCCATCAGTGTAGCAAGGCTCCCATTTCTCCATGGCGTGTCCTGCATTTCTGGTTTTGACACTTTTTTCAGCATGGCCCTTTTGACCGATGGGAAGCGAGACTTCTTTGTAGCGCTGATTTGCCTTTCCAGGTTGCTTGGTTGGCCAAAAAGGGCGTATGCGTTTTTTCCTGAATATATTCAGGAAAAAACGCATACGCCCTTTTTGGCCAAGGGCATCATTGTCAACGTTTTGCCGCTTTTCATGTGCTTTAAAGGCGATTCGAATCTACCTCCTGAAATCTGTTTCCTGCAATTCTGCCTTGATTTCAAATCCTCTTCTTTGCCTTCCCTCAATATATTTGTGGACGAGAGTTATCATTTATAACTCTGCAGGTTTGTGAATTGCAGTGCCCTGAAGCTCCATTTTACAAGTCGCTTTTTTGGGAGCCGGCCCCAAAACGCAGGATGGCTTCAGGCCCTGTTCTGGTTCAGGGGGGCAGGCTGAGCCTGTGGTTAATTCTTCTTCCTGATGGGAAAATAGAGTGACCTGTGCCTGTCCCAACACCAAGAGCTAGTCTCTCATTGGTTCCCCGTCTCCCCGTTCATCCTCAGGACAAATTGCAACCTGTACGGAACAGGAGGTTAAAGGTGCTGATGCTCCAAGTAGGGAGATTGCTAGTAAAGTGGCTGGAATGGCGAACCCGAGCACAAGGAGATGAGAAATGAGGTGCGTTTTAGAAACCTTTCCCCATCACACGGTGTACCATCTTCTGGGTTTCTCATGCATGTTTTCGATGTAGGAAGATGCCCTTGAACCTGGAGATTTGGGACCCATGCGATGGGTAGCACGCAGTATTACTTTAAAGGGTCTGCGTTTGCTCACCCAACCTCACCAAACCTCTCAGCCCCAAGAGTGTCCACCCTTATGTCTCATCCAGCTGTGGGTCTAGATATGGTCAATCCAGGTTGCATCACAGCTCCTGAAAGAATTGTGTAAGAATTTCTCTCTCTTTCCCTGTCTTTGTTTCATGGGTTTTTAAAAGTAATTTATTTTTATAATGGGGTTTAGCTGCTTTTCACGGCTGTGTTTATGCCGCTTTACACCCACTTGACACACTAACAGAGAGATATCAATACATAGGTTTTAAGATTATTACTAGTCAGATATATTCTTGTGCGGTGAATCGGGAGTGTTGAGTCCAGTTCTCTGAGCAAGGAGTAGGTCTTGTCTATTACATATTGGGTTTATGGAACGGTATCTGAGCTAATTTGAAACTCTTGTTTTATGTATCACCCCACCTCACCTTTCCCGTTAAGCAGCCATAGTGTGTTTTCTGCATGTGTGACTCTGTTCTGTTTTGTAATTCAGTTCAAGTGTAACGGTTTTTACATTCCCTCTATAAGTGACACCTTATGAGAAGTGTCCTTTTCTGTGTGACTTATTTCACTTAGAATCGTCTTACCTAAATCCACTCATCATGCTGCTACTAGCCTTATGACATTGATTTCATGGCTGAGTGATATTCCATTGTACATAAGGACCACAACTTTTTTATCCATTTTTCGCTTTCCTGGGATATTTAAGGTGGAAGGAAGTGGAGGTCCTTGTCAACAGAGCAGCCCTAAACTTTGGGGTGCTTGTGTCTTGCTGATTTTCAATTTTCCCACTTTATCCCCCCATGCGTGGAAGTGCCCTATGCTCTCTAAGCTGTGTTTTTTAGATGTTTCAGGACACACCGTACACTTCTCCAGAGTGGCTGTTGGCAATTTACATCCCGCCCATCAGTGTAGCAAGGCTCCCATTTCTCCATGGCCTGTCCTGCATTTCTGGTTTTGACACTTTTTTCAGCATGGCCCTTTTGACCGATGGGAAGCGAGACTTCTTTGTAGCGCTGATTTGCCTTTCCAGGTTGCTTGGTTGGCCAAAAAGGGCGTATGCGTTTTTTCCTGAATATATTCAGGAAAAAACGCATACGCCCTTTTTGGCCAAGGGCATCATTGTCAACGTTTTGCCGCTTTTCATGTGCTTTAAAGGCGATTCGAATCTACCTCCTGAAATCTGTTTCCTGCAATTCTGCCTTGATTTCAAATCCTCTTCTTTGCCTTCCCTCAATATATTTGTGGACGAGAGTTATCATTTATAACTCTGCAGGTTTGTGAATTGCAGTGCCCTGAAGCTCCATTTTACAAGTCGCTTTTTTGGGAGCTGGCCGCAAAAGCGCCGGATGGCTTCAGGCCCTGTTCTGGTTCTGGGGGGCAGGCTGAGCCTGTGGTTAATTCTTCTTCCTGATGGGAAAATAGAGTGACCTGTGCCTGTCCCAACACCAAGAGCTAGTCTCTCATTGGTTCCCCATCTTCCCGTTCATCGTCAGGACAAATTGCAACCTGTACGGAACAGGAGGTTAAAGGTGCTGATGCTCCAAGTAGGGAGATTGCTAGTAAAGTGGCTGGAATGGCGAACCCGAGCACAAGGAGATGAGAAATGAGGTGCGTTTTAGAAACCTTTCCCCATCACACGGTGTACCATCTTCTGGGTTTCTCATGCATGTTTTCGATGTAGGAAGATGCCCTTGAACCTGGAGATTTGGGACCCATGCGATGGGTAGCACGCAGTATTACTTTAAAGGGTCTGCGTTTGCTCACCCAACCTCACCAAACCTCTCAGCCCCAAGAGTGTCCACCCTTATGTCTCATCCAGCTGTGGGTCTAGATATGGTCAATCCAGGTTGCATCACAGCCCCTGAACGAATTGTGTAAGAATTTCTCTCTCTTTCCCTGTCTTTGTTTCATGGGTTTTTAAAAGTAATTTATTTTTATAATGGGGTTTAGCTGCTTTTCACGGCTGTGTTTATGCCGCTTTACACCCACTTGACACACTAACAGAGAGATATCAATACATAGGTTTTAAGATTATTACTAGTCACATATATTCTTGTGCGGTGAATCGGGCGTGTTGAGTCCAGTTCTCTGAGCAAGGAGTAGGTCTTGTCTATTCCATATTGGGTTTATGGAACGGTATCTGAGCTAATTTGAAACTCTTGTTTTATGTATCACCCCACCTCACCTTTCCCGTTAAGCAGCCATAGTGTGTTTTCTGCATGTGTGACTCTGTTCTGTTTTGTAATTCAGTTCAAGTGTAACGGTTTTTACATTCCCTCTATAAGTGACACCTTATGAGAAGTGTCCTTTTCTGTGTGACTTATTTCACTTAGAATCGTCTTACCTAAATCCACTCATCATGCTGCTACTAGCCTTATGACATTGATTTCATGGCTGAGTGATATTCCATTGTACATAAGGACCACAACTTTTTTATCCATTTTTCGCTTTCCTGGGATATTTAAGGTGGAAGGAAGTGGAGGTCCTTGTCAACAGAGCAGCCCTAAACTTTGGGGTGCTTGTGTCTTGCTGATTTTCAATTTTCCCACTTTATCCCCCCATGCGTGGAAGTGCCCTATGCTCTCTAAGCTGTGTTTTTTAGATGTTTCAGGACACACCGTACACTTCTCCAGAGTGGCTGTTGGCAATTTACATCCCGCCCATCAGTGTAGCAAGGCTCCCATTTCTCCATGGCGTGTCCTGCATTTCTGGTTTTGACACTTTTTTCAGCATGGCCCTTTTGACCGATGGGAAGCGAGACTTCTTTGTAGCGCTGATTTGCCTTTCCAGGTTGCTTGGTTGGCCAAAAAGGGCGTATGCGTTTTTTCCTGAATATATTCAGGAAAAAACGCATACGCCCTTTTTGGCCAAGGGCATCATTGTCAACGTTTTGCCGCTTTTCATGTGCTTTAAAGGCGATTCGAATCTACCTCCTGAAATCTGTTTCCTGCAATTCTGCCTTGATTTCAAATCCTCTTCTTTGCCTTCCCTCAATATATTTGTGGACGAGAGTTATCATTTATAATTCTGCAGGTTTGTGAATTGCAGTGCCCTGAAGCTCCATTTTACAAGTCGCTTTTTTGGGAGCCGGCCCCAAATCGCAGGATGGCTTCAGGCCCTGTTCTGGTTCAGGGGGGCAGGCTGAGCCTGTGGTTAATTCTTCTTCCTGATGGGAAAATAGAGTGACCTGTGCCTGTCCCAACACCAAGAGCTAGTCTCTCATTGGTTCCCCGTCTCCCCGTTCATCCTCAGGACAAATTGCAACCTGTACGGAACAGGAGGTTAAAGGTGCTGATGCTCCAAGTAGGGAGATTGCTAGTAAAGTGGCTGGAATGGCGAACCCGAGCACAAGGAGATGAGAAATGAGGTGCGTTTTAGAAACCTTTCCCCATCACACGGTGTACCATCTTCTGGGTTTCTCATGCATGTTTTCGATGTAGGAAGATGCCCTTGAACCTGGAGATTTGGGACCCATGCGATGGGTAGCACGCAGTATTACTTTAAAGGGTCTGCGTTTGCTCACCCAACCTCACCAAACCTCTCAGCCCCAAGAGTGTCCACCCTTATGTCTCATCCAGCTGTGGGTCTAGATATGGTCAATCCAGGTTGCATCACAGCTCCTGAACGAATTGTGTAAGAATTTCTCTCTCTTTCCCTGTCTTTGTTTCATGGGTTTTTAAAAGTAATTTATTTTTATAATGGGGTTTAGCTGCTTTTCACGGCTGTGTTTATGCCGCTTTACACCCACTTGACACACTAACAGAGAGATATCAATACATAGGTTTTAAGATTATTACTAGTCAGATATATTCTTGTGCGGTGAATCGGGAGTGTTGAGTCCAGTTCTCTGAGCAAGGAGTAGGTCTTGTCTATTCCATATTGGGTTTATGGAACGGTATCTGAGCTAATTTGAAACTCTTGTTTTATGTATCACCCCACCTCACCTTTCCCGTTAAGCAGCCATAGTGTGTTTTCTGCATGTGTGACTCTGTTCTGTTTTGTAATTCAGTTCAAGTGTAACGGTTTTTACATTCCCTCTATAAGTGACACCTTATGAGAAGTGTCCTTTTCTGTGTGACTTATTTCACTTAGAATCGTCTTACCTAAATCCACTCATCATGCTGCTACTAGCCTTATGACATTGATTTCATGGCTGAGTGACATTTCATTGTACATAAGGACCACAACTTTTTTATCCATTTTTCGCTTTCCTGGGATATTTAAGGTGGAAGGAAGTGGAGGTCCTTGTCAACAGAGCAGCCCTAAACTTTGGGGTGCTTGTGTCTTGCTGATTTTCAATTTTCCCACTTTATCCCCCCATGCGTGGAAGTGCCCTATGCTCTCTAAGCTGTGTTTTTTAGATGTTTCAGGACACACCGTACACTTCTCCAGAGTGGCTGTTGGCAATTTACATCCCGCCCATCAGTGTAGCAAGGCTCCCTTTTCTCCATGGCCTGTCCTGCATTTCTGGTTTTGACACTTTTTTCAGCATGGCCCTTTGGACCGATGGGAAGCGAGACTTCTTTGTAGCGCTGATTTGCCTTTCCAGGTTGCTTGGTTGGCCAAAAAGGGCGTATGCGTTTTTTCCTGAATATATTCAGGAAAAAACGCATACGCCCTTTTTGGCCAAGGGCATCATTGTCAACGTTTTGCCGCTTTTCATGTGCTTTAAAGGCGATTCGAATCTACCTCCTGAAATCTGTTTCCTGCAATTCTGCCTTGATTTCAAATCCTCTTCTTTGCCTTCCCTCAATATATTTGTGGACGAGAGTTATCATTTATAACTCTGCAGGTTTGTGAATTGCAGTGCCCTGAAGCTCCATTTTACAAGTCGCTTTTTTGGGAGCCGGCCGCAAAAGCGCAGGATGGCTTCAGGCCCTGTTCTGGTTCAGGGGGGCAGGCTGAGCCTGTGGTTAATTCTTCTTCCTGATGGGAAAATAGAGTGACCTGTGCCTGTCCCAACACCAAGAGCTAGTCTCTCATTGGTTCCCCGTCTTCCCGTTCATCCTCAGGACAAATTGCAACCTGTACGGAACAGGAGGTTAAAGGTGCTGATGCTCCAAGTAGGGAGATTGCTAGTAAAGTGGCTGGAATGGCGAACCCGAGCACAAGGAGATGAGAAATGAGGTGCGTTTTAGAAACCTTTCCCCATCACACGGTGTACCATCATCTGGGTTTCTCATGCATGTTTTCGATGTAGGAAGATGCCCTCGAAGCTGGAGATTTGGGATCCATGCGATGGGTAGCACGCAGTATTACTTTAAAGGGTCTGCGTTTGCTCACCCAACCTCACCAAACCTCTCAGCCCCAAGAGTGTCCACCCTTATGTCTCATCCAGCTGTGGGTCTAGATATGGTCAATCCAGGTTGCATCACAGCCCCTGAACGAATTGTGTAAGAATTTCTCTCTCTTTCCCTGTCTTTGTTTCATGGGTTTTTAAAATAATTTATTTTTATAATGGGGTTTAGCTGCTTTTCACGGCTGTGTTTAGGCCGCTTTACACCCACTTGACACACTAACAGAGAGATATCAATATATAGGTTTTAAGATTATTACTAGTCAGATATATTCTTGTGCGGTGAATCGGGCGTGTTGAGTCCAGTTCTCTGAGCAAGGAGTAGGTCTTGTCTATTCCATATTGGGTTTATGGAACGGTATCTGAGCTAATTTGAAACTCTTGTTTTATGTATCACCCCACCTCACCTTTCCCGTTAAGCAGCCATAGTGTGTTTTCTGCATGTGTGACTCTGTTCTGTTTTGTAATTCAGTTCAAGTGTAACGGTTTTTACATTCCCTCTATAAGTGACACCTTATGAGAAGTGTCCTTTTCTGTGTGACTTATTTCACTTAGAATCGTCTTACCTAAATCCACTCATCATGCTGCTACTAGCCTTATGACATTGATTTCATGGCTGAGTGATATTCCATTGTACATAAGGACCACAACTTTTTTATCCATTTTTCGCTTTCCTGGGATATTTAAGGTGGAAGGAAGTGGAGGTCCTTGTCAACAGAGCAGCCCTAAACTTTGGGGTGCTTGTGTCTTGCTGATTTTCAATTTTCCCACTTTATCCCCCCATGCGTGGAAGTACCCTATGCTCTCTAAGCTGTGTTTTTTAGATGTTTCAGGACACACCGTACACTTCTCCAGAGTAGCTGTTGGCAATTTACATCCCGCCCATCAGTGTAGCAAGGCTCCCATTTCTCCATGGCCTGTCCTGCATTTCTGGTATTGACAGTTTTTTCAGCATGGCCCTTTTGACCGATGGGAAGCGAGACTTCTTTGTAGCGCTGATTTGCCTTTCCAGGTTGCTTGGTTGGCCAAAAAGGGCGTATGCGTTTTTTCCTGAATATATTCAGGAAAAAACGCATACGCCCTTTTTGGCCAAGGGCATCATTGTCAACGTTTTGCCGCTTTTCATGTGCTTTAAAGGCGATTCGAATCTACCTCCTGAAATCTGTTTCCTGCAATTCTGCCTTGATTTCAAATCCTCTTCTTTGCCTTCCCTCAATATATTTGTGGACGAGAGTTATCATTTATAACTCTGCAGGTTTGTGAATTGCAGTGCCCTGAAGCTCCATTTTACAAGTCGCTTTTTTGTGAGCCGGCCGCAAAAGCGCAGGATGGCTTCAGGCCCTGTTCTGGTTCTGGGGGGCAGGCTGAGCCTGTGGTTAATTCTTCTTCCTGATGGGAAAATAGAGTGACCTGTGCCTGTCCCAACACCAAGAGCTAGTCTCTCATTGGTTCCCCGTCTTCCCGTTCATCCTCAGGACAAATTGCAACCTGTACGGAACAGGAGGTTAAAGGTGCTGATGCTCCAAGTAGGGAGATTGCTAGTAAAGTGGCTGGAATGGCGAACCCGAGCACAAGGAGATGAGAAATGAGGTGCGTTTTAGAAACCTTTCCCCATCACACGGTGTACCATCTTCTGGGTTTCTCATGCATGTTTTCGATGTAGGAAGATGCCCTTGAACCTGGAGATTTGGGACCCATGCGATGGGTAGCACGCAGTATTACTTTAAAGGGTCTGCGTTTGCTCACCCAACCTCACCAAACCTCTCAGCCCCAAGAGTGTCCACCCTTATGTCTCATCCAGCTGTGGGTCTAGATATGGTCAATCCAGGTTGCATCACAGCCCCTGAACGAATTGTGTAAGAATTTCTCTCTCTTTCCCTGTCTTTGTTTCATGGGTTTTTAAAAGTAATTTATTTTTATAATGGGGTTTAGCTGCTTTTCACGGCTGTGTTTATGCCGCTTTACACCCACTTGACACACTTACAGAGAGATATCAATACATAGGTTTTAAGATTATTACTAGTCACATATATTCTTGTGCGGTGAATCGGGCGTGTTGAGTCCAGTTCTCTGAGCAAGGAGTAGGTCTTGTCTATTCCATATTGGGTTTATGGAACGGTATCTGAGCTAATTTGAAACTCTTGTTTTATGTATCACCCCACCTCACCTTTCCCGTTAAGCAGCCATAGTGTGTTTTCTGCATGTGTGACTCTGTTCTGTTTTGTAATTCAGTTCAAGTGTAACGGTTTTTACATTCCCTCTATAAGTGACACCTTATGAGAAGTGTCCTTTTCTGTGTGACTTATTTCACTTAGAATCGTCTTACCTAAATCCACTCATCATGCTGCTACTAGCCTTATGACATTGATTTCATGGCTGAGTGATATTCCATTGTACATAAGGACCACAACTTTTTTATCCATTTTTCGCTTTCCTGGGATATTTAAGGTGGAAGGAAGTGGAGGTCCTTGTCAACAGAGCAGCCCTAAACTTTGGGGTGCTTGTGTCTTGCTGATTTTCAATTTTCCCACTTTATCCCCCCATGCGTGGAAGTGCCCTATGCTCTCTAAGCTGTGTTTTTTAGATGTTTCAGGACACACCGTACACTTCTCCAGAGTGGCTGTTGGCAATTTACATCCCGCCCATCAGTGTAGCAAGGCTCCCATTTCTCCATGGCCTGTCCTGCATTTCTGGTTTTGACAGTTTTTTCAGCATGGCCCTTTTGACCGATGGGAAGCGAGACTTCTTTGTAGCGCTGATTTGCCTTTCCAGGTTGCTTGGTTGGCCAAAAAGGGCGTATGCGTTTTTTCCTGAATATATTCAGGAAAAAACGCATACGCCCTTTTTGGCCAAGGGCATCATTGTCAACGTTTTGCCGCTTTTCATGTGCTTTAAAGGCGATTCGAATCTACCTCCTGAAATCTGTTTCCTGCAATTCTGCCTTGATTTCAAATCCTCTTCTTTGCCTTCCCTCAATATATTTGTGGACGAGAGTTATCATTTATAACTCTGCAGGTTTGTGAATTGCAGTGCCCTGAAGCTCCATTTTACAAGTCGCTTTTTTGGGAGCCGGCCCCAAAACGCAGGATGGCTTCAGGCCCTGTTCTGGTTCAGGGGGGCAGGCTGAGCCTGTGGTTAATTCTTCTTCCTGATGGGAAAATAGAGTGACCTGTGCCTGTCCCAACACCAAGAGCTAGTCTCTCATTGGTTCCCCGTCTCCCCGTTCATCCTCAGGACAAATTGCAACCTGTACGGAACAGGAGGTTAAAGGTGCTGATGCTCCAAGTAGGGAGATTGCTAGTAAAGTGGCTGGAATGGCGAACCCGAGCACAAGGAGATGAGAAATGAGGTGCGTTTTAGAAACCTTTCCCCATCACACGGTGTACCATCTTCTGGGTTTCTCATGCATGTTTTCGATGTAGGAAGATGCCCTTGAACCTGGAGATTTGGGACCCATGCGATGGGTAGCACGCAGTATTACTTTAAAGGGTCTGCGTTTGCTCACCCAACCTCACCAAACCTCTCAGCCCCAAGAGTGTCCACCCTTATGTGTCATCCAGCTGTGGGTCTAGATATGGTCAATCCAGGTTGCATCACAGCTCCTGAACGAATTGTGTAAGAATTTCTCTCTCTTTCCCTGTCTTTGTTTCATGGGTTTTTAAAAGTAATTTATTTTTATAATGGGGTTTAGCTGCTTTTCACGGCTGTGTTTATGCCGCTTTACACCCACTTGACACACTAACAGAGAGATATCAATACATAGGTTTTAAGATTATTACTAGTCAGATATATTCTTGTGCGGGGAATCGGGCGTGTTGAGTCCAGTTCTCTGAGCAAGGAGTAGGTCTTGTCTATTACATATTGGGTTTATGGAACGGTATCTGAGCTAATTTGAAACTCTTGTTTTATGTATCACCCCACCTCACCTTTCCCGTTAAGCAGCCATAGTGTGTTTTCTGCATGTGTGACTCTGTTCTGTATTGTAAGTCAGTTCAAGTGTAACGGTTTTTACATTCCCTCTATAAGTGACACCTTATGAGAAGTGTCCTTTTCTGTGTGACTTATTTCACTTAGAATCGTCTTACCTAAATCCACTCATCATGCTGCTACTAGCCTTATGACATTGATTTCATGGCTGAGTGATATTCCATTGTACATAAGGACCACAACTTTTTTATCCATTTTTCGCTTTCCTGGGATATTTAAGGTGGAAGGAAGTGGAGGTCCTTGTCAACAGAGCAGCCCTAAACTTTGGGGTGCTTGTGTCTTGCTGATTTTCAATTTTCCCACTTTATCCCCCCATGCGTGGAAGTACTCTATGCTCTCTAAGCTGTGTTTTTTAGATGTTTCAGGACACACCGTACACTTCTCCAGAGTGGCTGTTGGCAATTTACATCCCGCCCATCAGTGTAGCAAGGCTCCCATTTCTCCATGGCCTGTCCTGCATTTCTGGTTTTGACACTTTTTTCAGCATGGCCCTTTTGACCGATGGGAAGCGAGACTTCTTTGTAGCGCTGATTTGCCTTTCCAGGTTGCTTGGTTGGCCAAAAAGGGCGTATGCGTTTTTTCCTGAATATATTCAGGAAAAAACGCATACGCCCTTTTTGGCCAAGGGCATCATTGTCAACGTTTTGCCGCTTTTCATGTGCTTTAAAGGCGATTCGAATCTACCTCCTGAAATCTGTTTCCTGCAATTCTGCCTTGATTTCAAATCCTCTTCTTTGCCTTCCCTCAATATATTTGTGGACGAGAGTTATCATTTATAACTCTGCAGGTTTGTGAATTGCAGTGCCCTGAAGCTCCATTTTACAAGTCGCTTTTTTGGGAGCCGGCCGCAAAAGCGCAGGATGGCTTCAGGCCCTGTTCTGGTTCCGGGGGGCAGGCTGAGCCTGTGGTTAATTCTTCTTCCTGATGGGAAAATAGAGTGACCTGTGCCTGTCCCAACACCAAGAGCTAGTCTCTCATTGGTTCCCCGTATCCCCGTTCATCCTCAGGACAAATTGCAACCTGTACGGAACAGGAGGTTAAAGGTGCTGATGCTCCAAGTAGGGAGATTGCTAGTAAAGTGGCTGGAATGGCGAACCCGAGCACAAGGAGATGAGAAATGAGGTGCGTTTTAGAAACCTTTCCCCATCACACGGTGTACCATCTTCTGGGTTTCTCATGCATGTTTTCGATGTAGGAAGATGCCCTTGAACCTGGAGATTTGGGACCCATGCGATGGGTAGCACGCAGTATTACTTTAAAGGGTCTGCGTTTGCTCACCCAACCTCACCAAACCTCTCAGCCCCAAGAGTGTCCACCCTTATGTCTCATCCAGCTGTGGGTCTAGATATGGTCAATCCAGGTTGCATCACAGCCCCTGAACGAATTGTGTAAGAATTTCTCTCTCTTTCCCTGTCTTTGTTTCATGGGTTTTTAAAAGTAATTTATTTTTATAATGGGGTTTAGCTGCTTTTCACGGCTGTGTTTATGCCGCTTTACACCCACTTGACACACTAACAGAGAGATATCAATACATAGGTTTTAAGATTATTACTAGTCAGATATATTCTTGTGCGGTGAATCGGGAGTGTTGAGTCCAGTTCTCTGAGCAAGGAGTAGGTCTTGTCTATTCCATATTGGGTTTATGGAACGGTATCTGAGCTAATTTGAAACTCTTGTTTTATGTATCACCCCACCTCACCTTTCCCGTTAAGCAGCCATAGTGTGTTTTCTGCATGTGTGACTCTGTTCTGTTTTGTAATTCAGTTCAAGTGTAACGGTTTTTACATTCCCTCTATAAGTGACACCTTATGAGAAGTGTCCTTTTCTGTGTGACTTATTTCACTTAGAATCGTCTTACCTAAATCCACTCATCATGCTGCTACTAGCCTTATGACATTGATTTCATGGCTGAGTGATATTCCATTGTACATAAGGACCACAACTTTTTTATCCATTTTTCGCTTTCCTGGGATATTTAAGGTGGAAGGAAGTGGAGGTCCTTGTCAACAGAGCAGCCCTAAACTTTGGGGTGCTTGTGTCTTGCTGATTTTCAATTTTCCCACTTTATCCCCCCATGCGTGGAAGTGCCCTATGCTCTCTAAGCTGTGTTTTTTAGATGTTTCAGGACACACCGTACACTTCTCCAGAGTGGCTGTTGGCAATTTACATCCCGCCCATCAGTGTAGCAAGGCTCCCATTTCTCCATGGCCTGTCCTGCATTTCTGGTTTTGACACTTTTTTCAGCATGGCCCTTTTGACCGATGGGAAGCGAGACTTCTTTGTAGCGCTGATTTGCCTTTCCAGGTTGCTTGGTTGGCCAAAAAGGGCGTATGCGTTTTTTCCTGAATATATTCAGGAAAAAACGCATACGCCCTTTTTGGCCAAGGGCATCATTGTCAACGTTTTGCCGCTTTTCATGTGCTTTAAAGGCGATTCGAATCTACCTCCTGAAATCTGTTTCCTGCAATTCTGCCTTGATTTCAAATCCTCTTCTTTGCCTTCCCTCAATATATTTGTGGACGAGAGTTATCATTTATAACTCTGCATGTTTGTGAATTGCAGTGCCCTGAAGCTCCATTTTACAAGTCGCTTTTTTGGGAGCCGGCCCCAAAACGCAGGATGGCTTCAGGCCCTGTTCTGGTTCAGGGGGGCAGGCTGAGCCTGTGGTTAATTCTTCTTCCTGATGGGAAAATAGAGTGACCTGTGCCTGTCCCAACACCAAGAGCTAGTCTCTCATTGGTTCCCCGTCTCCCCGTTCATCCTCAGGACAAATTGCAACCTGTACGGAACAGGAGGTTAAAGGTGCTGATGCTCCAAGTAGGGAGATTGCTAGTAAAGTGGCTGGAATGGCGAACCCGAGCACAAGGAGATGAGAAATGAGGTGCGTTTTAGAAACCTTTCCCCATCACACGGTGTACCATCTTCTGGGTTTCTCATGCATGTTTTCGATGTAGGAAGATGCCCTTGAACCTGGAGATTTGGGACCCATGCGATGGGTAGCACGCAGTATTACTTTAAAGGGTCTGCGTTTGCTCACCCAACCTCACCAAACCTCTCAGCCCCAAGAGTGTCCACCCTTATGTCTCATCCAGCTGTGGGTCTAGATATGGTCAATCCAGGTTGCATCACAGCTCCTGAACGAATTGTGTAAGAATTTCTCTCTCTTTCCCTGTCTTTGTTTCATGGGTTTTTAAAAGTAATTTATTTTTATAATGGGGTTTAGCTGCTTTTCACGGCTGTGTTTATGCCGCTTTACACCCACTTGACACACTAACAGAGAGATATCAATACATAGGTTTTAAGATTATTACTAGTCAGATATATTCTTGTGCGGTGAATCGGGAGTGTTGAGTCCAGTTCTCTGAGCAAGGAGTAGGTCTTGTCTATTACATATTGGGTTTATGGAACGGTATCTGAGCTAATTTGAAACTCTTGTTTTATGTATCACCCCACCTCACCTTTCCCGTTAAGCAGCCATAGTGTGTTTTCTGCATGTGTGACTCTGTTCTGTTTTGTAATTCAGTTCAAGTGTAACGGTTTTTACATTCCCTCTATAAGTGACACCTTATGAGAAGTGTCCTTTTCTGTGTGACTTATTTCACTTAGAATCGTCTTACCTAAATCCACTCATCATGCTGCTACTAGCCTTATGACATTGATTTCATGGCTGAGTGATATTCCATTGTACATAAGGACCACAACTTTTTTATCCATTTTTCGCTTTCCTGGGATATTTAAGGTGGAAGGAAGTGGAGGTCCTTGTCAACAGAGCAGCCCTAAACTTTGGGGTGCTTGTGTCTTGCTGATTTTCAATTTTCCCACTTTAACCCCCATGCGTGGAAGTGCCCTATGCTCTCTAAGCTGTGTTTTTTAGATGTTTCAGGACACACCGTACACTTCTCCAGAGTGGCTGTTGGCAATTTACATCCCGCCCATCAGTGTAGCAAGGCTCCCATTTCTCCATGGCCTGTCCTGCATTTCTGGTTTTGACACTTTTTTCAGCATGGCCCTTTTGACCGATGGGAAGCGAGACTTCTTTGTAGCGCTGATTTGCCTTTCCAGGTTGCTTGGTTGGCCAAAAAGGGCGTATGCGTTTTTTCCTGAATATATTCAGGAAAAAACGCATACGCCCTTTTTGGCCAAGGGCATCATTGTCAACGTTTTGCCGCTTTTCATGTGCTTTAAAGGCGATTCGAATCTACCTCCTGAAATCTGTTTCCTGCAATTCTGCCTTGATTTCAAATCCTCTTCTTTGCCTTCCCTCAATATATTTGTGGACGAGAGTTATCATTTATAACTCTGCATGTTTGTGAATTGCAGTGCCCTGAAGCTCCATTTTACAAGTCGGTTTTTTGGGAGCTGGCCGCAAAAGCGCAGGATGGCTTCAGGCCCTGTTCTGGTTCAGGGGGGCAGGCTGAGCCTGTGGTTAATTCTTCTTCCTGATAGGAAAATAGAGTGACCTGTGCCTGTCCCAACACCAAGAGCTAGTCTCTCATTGTTTCCCGTCTTCCCGTTCATCCTCAGGACAAATTGCAACCTGTACGGAACAGGAGGTTAAAGGTGCTGATGCTCCAAGTAGGGAGATTGCTAGTAAAGTGGCTGGAATGGCGAACCCGAGCACAAGGAGATGAGAAATGAGGTGCGTTTTAGAAACCTTTCCCCATCACACGGTGTACCATCTTCTGGGTTTCTCATGCATGTTTTCGATGTAGGAAGATGCCCTTGAACCTGGAGATTTGGGACCCATGCGATGGGTAGCACGCAGTATTACTTTAAAGGGTCTGCGTTTGCTCACCCAACCTCACCAAACCTCTCAGCCCCAAGAGTGTCCACCCTTATGTGTCATCCAGCTGTGGGTCTAGATATGGTCAATCCAGGTTGCATCACAGCCCCTGAACGAATTGTGTAAAAATTTCTCTCTCTTTCCCTGTCGTTGTTTCATGGGTTTTTAAAAGTAATTTATTTTTATAATGGGGTTTAGCTGCTTTTCACGGCTGTGTTTATGCCGCTTTACACCCACTTGACACACTAACAGAGAGATATCAATACATAGGTTTTAAGATTATTACTAGTCACATATATTCTTGTGCGGTGAATCGGGCGTGTTGAGTCCAGTTCTCTGAGCAAGGAGTAGGTCTTGTCTATTCCATATTGGGTTTATGGAACGGTATCTGAGCTAATTTGAAACTCTTGTTTTATGTATCACCCCACCTCACCTTTCCCGTTAAGCAGCCATAGTGTGTTTTCTGCATGTGTGACTCTGTTCTGTTTTGTAATTCAGTTCAAGTGTAACGGTTTTTACATTCCCTCTATAAGTGACACCTTATGAGAAGTGTCCTTTTCTGTGTGACTTATTTCACTTAGAATCGTCTTACCTAAATCCACTCATCATGCTGCTACTAGCCTTATGACATTGATTTCATGGCTGAGTGATATTCCATTGTACATAAGGACCACAAATTTTTTATCCATTTTTCGCTTTCCTGGGATATTTAAGGTGGAAGGAAGTGGAGGTCCTTGTCAACAGAGCAGCCCTAAACTTTGGGGTGCTTGTGTCTTGCTGATTTTCAATTTTCCCACTTTATCCCCCCATGCGTGGAAGTGCCCTATGCTCTCTAAGCTGTGTTTTTTAGATGTTTCAGGACACACCGTACACTTCTCCAGAGTGGCTGTTGGCAATTTACATCCCGCCCATCATTGTAGCAAGGCTCCCATTTCTCCATGGCCTGTCCTGCATTTCTGGTTTTGACACTTTTTTCAGCATGGCCCTTTTGACCGATGGGAAGCGAGACTTCTTTGTAGCGCTGATTTGCCTTTCCAGGTTGCTTGGTTGGCCAAAAAGGGCGTATGCGTTTTTTCCTGAATATATTCAGGAAAAAACGCATACGCCCTTTTTGGCCAAGGGCATCATTGTCAACGTTTTGCCGCTTTTCATGTGCTTTAAAGGCGATTCGAATCTACCTCCTGAAATCTGTTTCCTGCAATTCTGCCTTGATTTCAAATCCTCTTCTTTGCCTTCCCTCAATATATTTGTGGACGAGAGTTATCATTTATAACTCTGCAGGTTTGTGAATTGCAGTGCCCTGAAGCTCCATTTTACAAGTCGCTTTTTTGGGAGCCGGCCCCAAAACGCAGGATGGCTTCAGGCCCTGTTCTGGTTCAGGGGGGCAGGCTGAGCCTGTGGTTAATTCTTCTTCCTGATGGGAAAATAGAGTGACCTGTGCCTGTCCCAACACCAAGAGCTAGTCTCTCATTGGTTCCCCGTCTCCCCGTTCATCCTCAGGACAAATTGCAACCTGTACGGAACAGGAGGTTAAAGGTGCTGATGCTCCAAGTAGGGAGATTGCTAGTAAAGTGGCTGGAATGGCGAACCCGAGCACAAGGAGATGAGAAATGAGGTGCGTTTTAGAAACCTTTCCCCATCACACGGTGTACCATCTTCTGGGTTTCTCATGCATGTTTTCGATGTAGGAAGATGCCCTTGAACCTGGAGATTTGGGACCCATGCGATGGGTAGCACGCAGTATTACTTTAAAGGGTCTGCGTTTGTTCACCCAACCTCACCAAACCTCTCAGCCCCAAGAGTGTCCACCCTTATGTCTCATCCAGCTGTGGGTCTAGATATGGTCAATCCAGGTTGCATCACAGCTCCTGAACGAATTGTGTAAGAATTTCTCTCTCTTTCCCTGTCTTTGTTTCATGGGTTTTTAAAAGTAATTTATTTTTATAATGGGGTTTAGCTGCTTTTCACGGCTGTGTTTAGGCCGCTTTACACCCACTTGACACACTAACAGAGAGATATCAATACATAGGTTTTAAGATTATTTCTAGTCAGATATATTCTTGTGCGGTGAATCGGGCGTGTTGAGTCCAGTTCTCTGAGCAAGGAGTAGGTCTTGTCTATTCCATATTGGGTTTATGGAACGGTATCTGAGCTAATTTGAAACTCTTGTTTTATGTATCACCCCACCTCACCTTTCCCGTTAAGCAGCCATAGTGTGTTTTCTGCATGTGTTACTCTGTTCTGTTTTGTAATTCAGTTCAAGTGTAACGGTTTTTACATTCCCTCTATAAGTGACACCTTATGAGAAGTGTCCTTTTCTGTGTGACTTATTTCACTTAGAATCGTCTTACCTAAATCCACTCATCATGCTGCTACTAGCCTTATGACATTGATTTCATGGCTGAGTGATATTCCATTGTACATAAGGACCACAACTTTTTTATCCATTTTTCGCTTTCCTGGGATATTTAAGGTGGAAGGAAGTGGAGGTCCTTGTCAACAGAGCAGCCCTAAACTTTGGGGTGCTTGTGTCTTGCTGATTTTCAATTTTCCCACTTTATCCCCCCATGCGTGGAAGTGCCCTATGCTCTCTAAGCTGTGTTTTTTAGATGTTTCAGGACACACCGTACACTTCTCCAGAGTGGCTGTTGGCAATTTACATCCCGCCCATCAGTGTAGCAAGGCTCCCATTTCTCCATGGCCTGTCCTGCATTTCTGGTTTTGACACTTTTTTCAGCATGGCCCTTTTGACCGATGGGAAGCGAGACTTCTTTGTAGCGCTGATTTGCCTTTCCAGGTTGCTTGGTTGGCCAAAAAGGGCGTATGCGTTTTTTCCTGAATATATTCAGGAAAAAACGCATACGCCCTTTTTGGCCAAGGGCATCATTGTCAACGTTTTGCCGCTTTTCATGTGCTTTAAAGGCGATTCGAATCTACCTCCTGAAATCTGTTTCCTGCAATTCTGCCTTGATTTCAAATCCTCTTCTTTGCCTTCCCTCAATATATTTGTGGACGAGAGTTATCATTTATAACTCTGCAGGTTTGTGAATTGCAGTGCCCTGAAGCTCCATTTTACAAGTCGCTTTTTTGGGAGCCGGCCGCAAAAGCGCAGGATGGCTTCAGGCCCTGTTCTGGTTCAGGGGGGCAGGCTGAGCCTGTGGTTAATTCTTCTTCCTGATGGGAAAATAGAGTGACCTGTGCCTGTCCCAACACCAAGAGCTAGTCTCTCATTGGTTCCCCGTCTTCCCGTTCATCCTCAGGACAAATTGCAACCTGTACGGAACAGGAGGTTAAAGGTGCTGATGCTCCAAGTAGGGAGATTGCTAGTAAAGTGGCTGGAATGGCGAACCCGAGCACAAGGAGATGAGAAATGAGGTGCGTTTTAGAAACCTTTCCCCATCACACGGTGTACCATCTTCTGGGTTTCTCATGCATGTTTTCGATGTAGGAAGATGCCCTTGAACCTGGAGATTTGGGACCCATGCGATGGGTAGCACGCAGTATTACTTTAAAGGGTCTGCGTTTGCTCACCCAACCTCACCAAACCTCTCAGCCCCAAGAGTGTCCACCCTTATGTCTCATCCAGCTGTGGGTCTAGATATGGTCAATCCAGGTTGCATCACAGCCCCTGAACGAATTGTGTAAGAATTTCTCTCTCTTTCCCTGTCTTTGTTTCATGGGTTTTTAAAAGTAATTTATTTTTATAATGGGGTTTAGCTGCTTTTCACGGCTGTGTTTATGCCACTTTACACCCACTTGACACACTAACAGAGAGATATCAATACATAGGTTTTAAGATTATTACTAGTCAGATATATTCTTGTGCGGTGAATCGGGCGTGTTGAGTCCAGTTCTCTGAGCAAGGAGTAGGTCTTGTCTATTACATATTGGGTTTATGGAACGGTATCTGAGCTAATTTGAAACTCTTGTTTTATGTATCACCCCACCTCACCTTTCCCGTTAAGCAGCCATAGTGTGTTTTCTGCATGTGTGACTCTGTTCTGTTTTGTAATTCAGTTCAAGTGTAACGGTTTTTACATTCCCTCTATAAATGGCACCTTATGAGAAGTGTCCTTTTCTGTGTGACTTATTTCACTTAGAATCGTCTTACCTAAATCCACTCATCATGCTGCTACTAGCCTTATGACATTGATTTCATGGCTGAGTGATATTCCATTGTACATAAGGACCACAACTTTTTTATCCATTTTTCGCTCTCCTGGGATATTTAAGGTGGAATGAAGTGGAGGTCCTTGTCAACAGAGCAGCCCTAAACTTTGGGGTGCTTGTGTCTTGCTGATTTTCAATTTTCCCACTTTATCCCCCCATGCGTGGAAGTGCCCTATGCTCTCTAAGCTGTGTTTTTTAGATGTTTCAGGACACACCGTACACTTCTCCAGAGTGGCTGTTGGCAATTTACATCCCGCCCATCAGTGTAGCAAGGCTCCCATTTCTCCATGGCCTGTCCTGCATTTCTGGTTTTGACACTTTTTTCAGCATGGCCCTTTTGACCGATGGGAAGCGAGACTTCTTTGTAGCGCTGATTTGCCTTTCCAGGTTGCTTGGTTGGCCAAAAAGGGCGTATGCGTTTTTTCCTGAATATATTCAGGAAAAAACGCATACGCCCTTTTTGGCCAAGGGCATCATTGTCAACGTTTTGCCGCTTTTCATGTGCTTTAAAGGCGATTCGAATCTACCTCCTGAAATCTGTTTCCTGCAATTCTGCCTTGATTTCAAATCCTCTTCTTTGCCTTCCCTCAATATATTTGTGGACGAGAGTTATCATTTATAACTCTGCAGGTTTGTGAATTGCAGTGCCCTGAAGCTCCATTTTACAAGTCGCTTTTTTGGGAGCCGGCCGCAAAAGCGCCGGATGGCTTCAGGCCCTGTTCTGGTTCTGGGGGGCAGGCTGAGCCTGTGGTTAATTCTTCTTCCTGATGGGAAAATAGAGTGACCTGTGCCTGTCCCAACACCAAGAGCTAGTCTCTCATTGGTTCCCCATCTTCCCGTTCATCCTCAGGACAAATTGCAACCTGTACGGAACAGGAGGTTAAAGGTGCTGATGCTCCAAGTAGGGAGATTGCTAGTAAAGTGGCTGGAATGGCGAACCCGAGCACAAGGAGATGAGAAATGAGGTGCGTTTTAGAAACCTTTCCCCATCACACGGTGTACCATCTTCTGGGTTTCTCATGCATGTTTTCGATGTAGGAAGATGCCCTTGAACCTGGAGATTTGGGACCCATGCGATGGGTAGCACGCAGTATTACTTTAAAGGGTCTGCGTTTGCTCACCCAACCTCACCAAACCTCTCAGCCCCAAGAGTGTCCACTCTTATGTCTCATCCAGCTGTGGGTCTAGATATGGTCAATCCAGGTTGCATCACAGCCCCTGAACGAATTGTGTAAGAATTTCTCTCTCTTTCCCTGTCTTTGTTTCATGGGTTTTTAAAAGTAATTTATTTTTATAATGGGGTTTAGCTGCTTTTCACGGCTGTGTTTATGCCGCTTTACACCCACTTGACACACTAACAGAGAGATATCAATACATAGGTTTTAAGATTATTACTAGTCAGATATATTCTTGTGCGGTGAATCGGGCGTGTTGAGTCCAGTTCTCTGAGCAAGGAGTAGGTCTTGTCTATTACATATTGGGTTTATGGAACGGTATCTGAGCTAATTTGAAACTCTTGTTTTATGTATCACCCCACCTCACCTTTCCCGTTAAGCAGCCATAGTGTGTTTTCTGCATGTGTGACTCTGTTCTGTTTTGTAATTCAGTTCAAGTGTAACGGTTTTTACATTCCCTCTATAAGTGACACCTTATGAGAAGTGTCCTTTTCTGTGTGACTTATTTCACTTAGAATCGTCTTACCTAAATCCACTCATCATGCTGCTACTAGCCTTATGACATTGATTTCATGGCTGAGTGATATTCCATTGTACATAAGGACCACAACTTTTTTATCCATTTTTCGCTTTCCTGGGATATTTAAGGTGGAAGGAAGTGGAGGTCCTTGTCAACAGAGCAGCCCTAAACTTTGGGGTGCTTGTGTCTTGCTGATTTTCAATTTTCCCACTTTATCCCCCCATGCGTGGAAGTGCCCTATGCTCTCTAAGCTGTGTTTTTTAGATGTTTCAGGACACACCGTACACTTCTCCAGAGTGGCTGTTGGCAATTTACATCCCGCCCATCAGTGTAGCAAGGCTCCCATTTCTCCATGGCCTGTCCTGCATTTCTGGTTTTGACACTTTTTTCAGCATGGCCCTTTTGACCGATGGGAAGCGAGACTTCTTTGTAGCGCTGATTTGCCTTTCCAGGTTGCTTGGTTGGCCAAAAAGGGCGTATGCGTTTTTTCCTGAATATATTCAGGAAAAAACGCATACGCCCTTTTTGGCCAAGGGCATCATTGTCAACGTTTTGCCGCTTTTCATGTGCTTTAAAGGCGATTCGAATCTACCTCCTGAAATCTGTTTCCTGCAATTCTGCCTTGATTTCAAATCCTCTTCTTTGCCTTCCCTCAATATATTTGTGGACGAGAGTTATCATTTATAACTCTGCAGGTTTGTGAATTGCAGTGCCCTGAAGCTCCATTTTACAAGTCGCTTTTTTGGGAGCCGGCCGCAAAAGCGCAGGATGGCTTCAGGCCCTGTTCTGGTTCAGGGGGGCAGGCTGAGCCTGTGGTTAATTCTTCTTCCTGATGGGAAAATAGAGTGACCTGTGCCTGTCCCAACACCAAGAGCTAGTCTCTCATTGGTTCCCCGTCTTCCCGTTCATCCTCAGGACAAATTGCAACCTGTACGGAACAGGAGGTTAAAGGTGCTGATGCTCCAAGTAGGGAGATTGCTAGTAAAGTGGCTGGAATGGCGAACCCGAGCACAAGGAGATGAGAAATGAGGTGCGTTTTAGAAACCTTTCCCCATCACACGGTGTACCATCTTCTGGGTTTCTCATGCATGTTTTCGATGTAGGAAGATGCCCTTGAACCTGGAGATTTGGGACCCATGCAATGGGTAGCACGCAGTATTACTTTAAAGGGTCTGCGTTTGCTCACCCAACCTCACCAAACCTCTCAGCCCCAAGAGTGTCCACCCTTATGTCTCATCCAGCTGTGGGTCTAGATATGGTCAATCCAGGTTGCATCACAGCCCCTGAACGAATTGTGTAAGAATTTCTCTCTCTTTCCCTGTCTTTGTTTCATGGGTTTTTAAAAGTAATTTATTTTTATAATGGGGTTTAGCTGCTTTTCACGGCTGTGTTTATGCCACTTTACACCCACTTGACACACTAACAGAGAGATATCAATACATAGGTTTTAAGATTATTACTAGTCAGATATATTCCTGTGCGGTGAATCGGGCGTGTTGAGTCCAGTTCTCTGAGCAAGGAGTAGGTCTTGTCTATTACATATTGGGTTTATGGAACGGTATCTGAGCTAATTTGAAACTCTTGTTTTATGTATCACCCCACCTCACCTTTCCCGTTAAGCAGCCATAGTGTGTTTTCTGCATGTGTGACTCTGTTCTGTTTTGTAATTCAGTTCAAGTGTAACGGTTTTTACATTCCCTCTATAAGTGGCACCTTATGAGAAGTGTCCTTTTCTGTGTGACTTATTTCACTTAGAATCGTCTTACCTAAATCCACTCATCATGCTGCTACTAGCCTTATGACATTGATTTCATGGCTGAGTGATATTCCATTGTACATAAGGACCACAACTTTTTTATCCATTTTTCGCTCTCCTGGGATATTTAAGGTGGAATGAAGTGGAGGTCCTTGTCAACAGAGCAGCCCTAAACTTTGGGGTGCTTGTGTCTTGCTGATTTTCAATTTTCCCACTTTATCCCCCCATGCGTGGAAGTGCCCTATGCTCTCTAAGCTGTGTTTTTTAGATGTTTCAGGACACACCGTACACTTCTCCAGAGTGGCTGTTGGCAATTTACATCCCGCCCATCAGTGTAGCAAGGCTCCCATTTCTCCATGGCCTGTCCTGCATTTCTGGTTTTGACACTTTTTTCAGCATGGCCCTTTTGACCGATGGGAAGCGAGACTTCTTTGTAGCGCTGATTTGCCTTTCCAGGTTGCTTGGTTGGCCAAAAAGGGCGTATGCGTTTTTTCCTGAATATATTCAGGAAAAAACGCATACGCCCTTTTTGGCCAAGGGCATCATTGTCAACGTTTTGCCGCTTTTCATGTGCTTTAAAGGCGATTCGAATCTACCTCCTGAAATCTGTTTCCTGCAATTCTGCCTTGATTTCAAATCCTCTTCTTTGCCTTCCCTCAATATATTTGTGGACGAGAGTTATCATTTATAACTCTGCAGGTTTTGTGAATTGCAGTGCCCTGAAGCTCCATTTTACAAGTCGCTTTTTTGGGAGCCGGCCGCAAAAGCGCCGGATGGCTTCAGGCCCTGTTCTGGTTCTGGGGGGCAGGCTGAGCCTGTGGTTAATTCTTCTTCCTGATGGGAAAATAGAGTGACCTGTGCCTGTCCCAACACCAAGAGCTAGTCTCTCATTGGTTCCCCATCTTCCCGTTCATCCTCAGGACAAATTGCAACCTGTACGGAACAGGAGGTTAAAGGTGCTGATGCTCCAAGTAGGGAGATTGCTAGTAAAGTGGCTGGAATGGCGAACCCGAGCACAAGGAGATGAGAAATGAGGTGCGTTTTAGAAACCTTTCCCCATCACACGGTGTACCATCTTCTGGGTTTCTCATGCATGTTTTCGATGTAGGAAGATGCCCTTGAACCTGGAGATTTGGGACCCATGCGATGGGTAGCACGCAGTATTACTTTAAAGGGTCTGCGTTTGCTCACCCAACCTCACCAAACCTCTCAGCCCCAAGAGTGTCCACCCTTATGTCTCATCCAGCTGTGGGTCTAGATATGGTCAATCCAGGTTGCATCACAGCCCCTGAACGAATTGTGTAAGAATTTCTCTCTCTTTCCCTGTCTTTGTTTCATGGGTTTTTAAAAGTAATTTATTTTTATAATGGGGTTTAGCTGCTTTTCACGGCTGTGTTTATGCCACTTTACACCCACTTGACACACTAACAGAGAGATATCAATACATAGGTTTTAAGATTATTACTAGTCAGATATATTCTTGTGCGGTGAATCGGGCGTGTTGAGTCCAGTTCTCTGAGCAAGGAGTAGGTCTTGTCTATTACATATTGGGTTTATGGAACGGTATCTGAGCTAATTTGAAACTCTTGTTTTATGTATCACCCCACCTCACCTTTCCCGTTAAGCAACCATAGTGTGTTTTCTGCATGTGTGACTCTGTTCTGTTTTGTAATTCAGTTCAAGTGTAACGGTTTTTACATTCCCTCTATAAGTGACACCTTATGAGAAGTGTCCTTTTCTGTGTGACTTATTTCACTTAGAATCGTCTTACCTAAATCCACTCATCATGCTGCTACTAGCCTTATGACATTGATTTCATGGCTGAGTGATATTCCATTGTACATAAGGACCACAACTTTTTTATCCATTTTTCGCTCTCCTGGGATATTTAAGGTGGAAGGAAGTGGAGGTCCTTGTCAACAGAGCAGCCCTAAACTTTGGGGTGCTTGTGTCTTGCTGATTTTCAATTTTCCCACTTTATCCCCCCATGCGTGGAAGTGCCCTATGCTCTCTAAGCTGTGTTTTTTAGATGTTTCAGGACACACCGTACACTTCTCCAGAGTGGCTGTTGGCAATTTACATCCCGCCCATCAGTGTAGCAAGGCTCCCATTTCTCCATGGCCTGTCCTGCATTTCTGGTTTTGACACTTTTTTCAGCATGGCCCTTTTGACCGATGGGAAGCGAGACTTCTTTGTAGCGCTGATTTGCCTTTCCAGGTTGCTTGGTTGGCCAAAAAGGGCGTATGCGTTTTTTCCTGAATATATTCAGGAAAAAACGCATATGCCCTTTTTGGCCAAGGGCATCATTGTCAACGTTTTGCCGCTTTTCATGTGCTTTAAAGGCGATTCGAATCTACCTCCTGAAATCTGTTTCCTGCAATTCTGCCTTGATTTCAAATCCTCTTCTTTGCCTTCCCTCAATATATTTGTGGACGAGAGTTATCATTTATAACTCTGCAGGTTTGTGAATTGCAGTGCCCTGAAGCTCCATTTTACAAGTCGCTTTTTTGGGAGCCGGCCGCAAAAGCGCAGGATGGCTTCAGGCCCTGTTCTGGTTCAGGGGGGCAGGCTGAGCCTGTGGTTAATTCTTCTTCCTGATGGGAAAATAGAGTGACCTGTGCCTGTCCCAACACCAAGAGCTAGTCTCTCATTGGTTCCCCGTCTTCCCGTTCATCCTCAGGACAAATTGCAACCTGTACGGAACAGGAGGTTAAAGGTGCTGATGCTCCAAGTAGGGAGATTGCTAGTAAAGTGGCTGGAATGGCGAACCCGAGCACAAGGAGATGAGAAATGAGGTGCGTTTTAGAAACCTTTCCCCATCACACGGTGTACCATCTTCTGGGTTTCTCATGCATGTTTTCGATGTAGGAAGATGCCCTTGAACCTGGAGATTTGGGACCCATGCGATGGGTAGCACGCAGTATTACTTTAAAGGGTCTGCGTTTGCTCACCCAACCTCACCAAACCTCTCAGCCCCAAGAGTGTCCACCCTTATGTCTCATCCAGCTGTGGGTCTAGATATGGTCAATCCAGGTTGCATCACAGCCCCTGAACGAATTGTGTAAGAATTTCTCTCTCTTTCCCTGTCTTTGTTTCATGGGTTTTTAAAAGTAATTTATTTTTATAATGGGGTTTAGCTGCTTTTCACGGCTGTGTTTATGCCACTTTACACCCACTTGACACACTAACAGAGAGATATCAATACATAGGTTTTAAGATTATTACTAGTCAGATATATTCTTGTGCGGTGAATCGGGCGTGTTGAGTCCAGTTCTCTGAGCAAGGAGTAGGTCTTGTCTATTACATATTGGGTTTATGGAACGGTATCTGAGCTAATTTGAAACTCTTGTTTTATGTATCACCCCACCTCACCTTTCCCGTTAAGCAACCATAGTGTGTTTTCTGCATGTGTGACTCTGTTCTGTTTTGTAATTCAGTTCAAGTGTAACGGTTTTTACATTCCCTCTATAAGTGACACCTTATGAGAAGTGTCCTTTTCTGTGTGACTTATTTCACTTAGAATCGTCTTACCTAAATCCACTCATCATGCTGCTACTAGCCTTATGACATTGATTTCATGGCTGAGTGATATTCCATTGTACATAAGGACCACAACTTTTTTATCCATTTTTCGCTCTCCTGGGATATTTAAGGTGGAATGAAGTGGAGGTCCTTGTCAACAGAGCAGCCCTAAACTTTGGGGTGCTTGTGTCTTGCTGATTTTCAATTTTCCCACTTTATCCCCCCATGCGTGGAAGTGCCCTATGCTCTCTAAGCTGTGTTTTTTAGATGTTTCAGGACACACCGTACACTTCTCCAGAGTGGCTGTTGGCAATTTACATCCCGCCCATCAGTGTAGCAAGGCTCCCATTTCTCCATGGCCTGTACTGCATTTCTGGTTTTGACACTTTTTTCAGCATGGCCCTTTTGACCGATGGGAAGCGAGACTTCTTTGTAGCGCTGATTTGCCTTTCCAGGTTGCTTGGTTGGCCAAAAAGGGCGTATGCGTTTTTTCCTGAATATATTCAGGAAAAAACGCATACGCCCTTTTTGGCCAAGGGCATCATTGTCAACGTTTTGCCGCTTTTCATGTGCTTTAAAGGCGATTCGAATCTACCTCCTGAAATCTGTTTCCTGCAATTCTGCCTTGATTTCAAATCCTCTTCTTTGCCTTCCCTCAATATATTTGTGGACGAGAGTTATCATTTATAACTCTGCAGGTTTGTGAATTGCAGTGCCCTGAAGCTCCATTTTACAAGTCGCTTTTTTGGGAGCCGGCCGCAAAAGCGCCGGATGGCTTCAGGCCCTGTTCTGGTTCTGGGGGGCAGGCTGAGCCTGTGGTTAATTCTTCTTCCTGATGGGAAAATAGAGTGACCTGTGCCTGTCCCAACACCAAGAGCTAGTCTCTCATTGGTTCCCCATCTTCCCGTTCATCCTCAGGACAAATTGCAACCTGTACGGAACAGGAGGTTAAAGGTGCTGATGCTCCAAGTAGGGAGATTGCTAGTAAAGTGGCTGGAATGGCGAACCCGAGCACAAGGAGATGAGAAATGAGGTGCGTTTTAGAAACCTTTCCCCATCACACGGTGTACCATCTTCTGGGTTTCTCATGCATGTTTTCGATGTAGGAAGATGCCCTTGAACCTGGAGATTTGGGACCCATGCGATGGGTAGCACGCAGTATTACTTTAAATGGTCTGCGTTTGCTCACCCAACCTCACCAAACCTCTCAGCCCCAAGAGTGTCCACCCTTATGTGTCATCCAGCTGTGGGTCTAGATATGGTCAATCCAGGTTGCATCACAGCTCCTGAACGAATTGTGTAAGAATTTCTCTCTCTTTCCCTGTCTTTGTTTCATGGGTTTTTAAAAGTAATTTATTTTTATAATGGGGTTTAACTGCTTTTCACGGCTGTGTTTATGCCGCTTTACACCCACTTGACACACTAACAGAGAGATATCAATACATAGGTTTTAAGATTATTACTAGTCAGATATATTCTTGTGCGGTGAATCGGGCGTGTTGAGTCCAGTTCTCTGAGCAAGGAGTAGGTCTTGTCTATTCCATATTGGGTTTATGGAACGGTATCTGAGCTAATTTGAAACTCTTGTTTTATGTATCACCCCACCTCACCTTTCCCGTTAAGCAGCCATAGTGTGTTTTCTGCATGTGTGACTCTGTTCTGTTTTGTAATTCAGTTCAAGTGTAACGGTTTTTACATTCCCTCTATAAGTGACACCTTATGAGAAGTGTCCTTTTCTGTGTGACTTATTTCACTTAGAATCGTCTTACCTAAATCCACTCATCATGCTGCTACTAGCCTTATGACATTGATTTCATGGCTGAGTGATATTCCATTGTACATAAGGACCACAACTTTTTTATCCATTTTTCGCTTTCCTGGGATATTTAAGGTGGAAGGAAGTGGAGGTCCTTGTCAACAGAGCAGCCCTAAACTTTGGGGTGCTTGTGTCTTGCTGATTTTCAATTTTCCCACTTTATCCCCCCATGCGTGGAAGTGCCCTATGCTCTCTAAGCTGTGTTTTTTAGATGTTTCAGGACACACCGTACACTTCTCCAGAGTGGCTGTTGGCAATTTACATCCCGCCCATCAGTGTAGCAAGGCTCCCATTTCTCCATGGCCTGTCCTGCATTTCTGGTTTTGACACTTTTTTCAGCATGGCCCTTTTGACCGATGGGAAGCGAGACTTCTTTGTAGCGCTGATTTGCCTTTCCAGGTTGCTTGGTTGGCCAAAAAGGGCGTATGCGTTTTTTCCTGAATATATTCAGGAAAAAACGCATACGCCCTTTTTGGTCAAGGGCATCATTGTCAACGTTTTGCCGCTTTTCATGTGCTTTAAAGGCGATTCGAATCTACCTCCTGAAATCTGTTTCCTGCAATTCTGCCTTGATTTCAAATCCTCTTCTTTGCCTTCCCTCAATATATTTGTGGACGAGAGTTATCATTTATAACTCTGCAGGTTTGTGTATTGCAGTGCCCTGAAGCTCCATTTTACAAGTCGCTTTTTTGGGAGCCGGCCGCAAAAGCGCAGGATGGCTTCAGGCCCTGTTCTGGTTCAGGGGGGCAGGCTGAGCCTGTGGTTAATTCTTCTTCCTGATGGGAAAATAGAGTGACCTGTGCCTGTCCCAACACCAAGAGCTAGTCTCTCATTGGTTCCCCGTCTTCCCGTTCATCCTCAGGACAAATTGCAACCTGTACGGAACAGGAGGTTAAAGGTGCTGATGCTCCAAGTAGGGAGATTGCTAGTAAAGTGGCTGGAATGGCGAACCCGAGCACAAGGAGATGAGAAATGAGGTGCGTTTTAGAAACCTTTCCCCATCACACGGTGTACCATCTTCTGGGTTTCTCATGCATGTTTTCGATGTAGGAAGATGCCCTTGAACCTGGAGATTTGGGACCCATGCGATGGGTAGCACGCAGTATTACTTTAAAGGGTCTGCGTTTGCTCACCCAACCTCACCAAACCTCTGAGCCCCAAGAGTGTCCACCCTTATGTCTCATCCAGCTGTGGGTCTAGATATGGTCAATCCAGGTTGCATCACAGCCCCTGAACGAATTGTGTAAGAATTTCTCTCTCTTTCCCTGTCTTTGTTTCATGGGTTTTTAAAAGTAATTTATTTTTATAATGGGGTTTAGCTGCTTTTCACGGCTGTGTTTATGCCACTTTACACCCACTTGACACACTAACAGAGAGATATCAATACATAGGTTTTAAGATTATTACTAGTCAGATATATTCTTGTGCGGTGAATCGGGCGTGTTGAGTCCAGTTCTCTGAGCAAGGAGTAGGTCTTGTGTATTACATATTGGGTTTATGGAACGGTATCTGAGCTAATTTGAAACTCTTGTTTTATGTATCACCCCACCTCACCTTTCCCGTTAAGCAGCCATAGTGTGTTTTCTGCATGTGTGACTCTGTTCTGTTTTGTAATTCAGTTCAAGTGTAACGGTTTTTACATTCCCTCTATAAGTGGCACCTTATGAGAAGTGTCCTTTTCTGTGTGACTTATTTCACTTAGAATCGTCTTACCTAAATCCACTCATCATGCTGCTACTAGCCTTATGACATTGATTTCATGGCTGAGTGATATTCCATTGTACATAAGGACCACAACTTTTTTATCCATTTTTCGCTCTCCTGGGATATTTAAGGTGGAATGAAGTGGAGGTCCTTGTCAACAGAGCAGCCCTAAACTTTGGGGTGCTTGTGTCTTGCTGATTTTCAATTTTCCCACTTTATCCCCCCATGCGTGGAAGTGCCCTATGCTCTCTAAGCTGTGTTTTTTAGATGTTTCAGGACACACCGTACACTTCTCCAGAGTGGCTGTTGGCAATTTACATCCCGCCCATCAGTGTAGCAAGGCTCCCATTTCTCCATGGCCTGTCCTGCATTTCTGGTTTTGACACTTTTTTCAGCATGGCCCTTTTGACCGATGGAAAGCGAGACTTCTTTGTAGCGCTGATTTGCCTTTCCAGGTTGCTTGGTTGGCCAAAAAGGGCGTATGCGTTTTTTCCTGAATATATTCAGGAAAAAACGCATATGCCCTTTTTGGCCAAGGGCATCATTGTCAACGTTTTGCCGCTTTTCATGTGCTTTAAAGGCGATTCGAATCTACCTCCTGAAATCTGTTTCCTGCAATTCTGCCTTGATTTCAAATCCTCTTCTTTGCCTTCCCTCAATATATTTGTGGACGAGAGTTATCATTTATAACTCTGCAGGTTTGTGAATTGCAGTGCCCTGAAGCTCCATTTTACAAGTCGCTTTTTTGGGAGCCGGCCGCAAAAGCGCCGGATGGCTTCAGGCCCTGTTCTGGTTCTGGGGGGCAGGCTGAGCCTGTGGTTAATTCTTCCTCCTGATGGGAAAATAGAGTGACCTGTGCCTGTCCCAACACCAAGAGCTAGTCTCTCATTGGTTCCCCATCTTCCCGTTCATCCTCAGGACAAATTGCAACCTGTACGGAACAGGAGGTTAAAGGTGCTGATGCTCCAAGTAGGGAGATTGCTAGTAAAGTGGCTGGAATGGCGAACCCGAGCACAAGGAGATGAGAAATGAGGTGCGTTTTAGAAACCTTTCCCCATCACACGGTGTACCATCTTCTGGGTTTCTCATGCATGTTTTCGATGTAGGAAGATGCCCTTGAACCTGGAGATTTGGGACCCATGCGATGGGTAGCACGCAGTATTACTTTAAAGGGTCTGCGTTTGCTCACCCAACCTCACCAAACCTCTCAGCCCCAAGAGTGTCCACCCTTATGTCTCATCCAGCTGTGGGTCTAGATATGGTCAATCCAGGTTGCATCACAGCCCCTGAACGAATTGTGTAAGAATTTCTCTCTCTTTCCCTGTCTTTGTTTCATGGGTTTTTAAAAGTAATTTATTTTTATAATGGGGTTTAGCTGCTTTTCACGGCTGTGTTTATGCCACTTTACACCCACTTGACACACTAACAGAGAGATATCAATACATAGGTTTTAAGATTATTACTAGTCAGATATATTCTTGTGCGGTGAATCGGGCGTGTTGAGTCCAGTTCTCTGAGCAAGGAGTAGGTCTTGTCTATTACATATTGGGTTTATGGAACGGTATCTGAGCTAATTTGAAACTCTTGTTTTATGTATCACCCCACCTCACCTTTCCCGTTAAGCAACCATAGTGTCTTTTCTGCATGTGTGACTCTGTTCTGTTTTGTAATTCAGTTCAAGTGTAACGGTTTTTACATTCCCTCTATAAGTGACACCTTATGAGAAGTGTCCTTTTCTGTGTGACTTATTTCACTTAGAATCGTCTTACCTAAATCCACTCATCATGCTGCTACTAGCCTTATGACATTGATTTCATGGCTGAGTGATATTCCATTGTACATAAGGACCACAACTTTTTTATCCATTTTTCGCTCTCCTGGGATATTTAAGGTGGAATGAAGTGGAGGTCCTTGTCAACAGAGCAGCCCTAAACTTTGGGGTGCTTGTGTCTTGCTGATTTTCAATTTTCCCACTTTATCCCCCCATGCGTGGAAGTGCCCTATGCTCTCTAAGCTGTGTTTTTTAGATGTTTCAGGACACACCGTACACTTCTCCAGAGTGGCTGTTGGCAATTTACATCCCGCCCATCAGTGTAGCAAGGCTCCCATTTCTCCATGGCCTGTCCTGCATTTCTGGTTTTGACACTTTTTTCAGCATGGCCCTTTTGACCGATGGGAAGCGAGACTTCTTTGTCGCGCTGATTTGCCTTTCCAGGTTGCTTGGTTGGCCAAAAAGGGCGTATGCGTTTTTTCCTGAATATATTCAGGAAAAAACGCATACGCCCTTTTTGGCCAAGGGCATCATTGTCAACGTTTTGCCGCTTTTCATGTGCTTTAAAGGCGATTCGAATCTACCTCCTGAAATCTGTTTCCTGCAATTCTGCCTTGATTTCAAATCCTCTTCTTTGCCTTCCCTCAATATATTTGTGGACGAGAGTTATCATTTATAACTCTGCAGGTTTGTGAATTGCAGTGCCCTGAAGCTCCATTTTACAAGTCGCTTTTTTGGGAGCTGGCCGCAAAAGCGCAGGATGGCTTCAGGCCCTGTTCTGGTTCAGGGGGGCAGGCTGAGCCTGTGGTTAATTCTTCTTCCTGATGGGAAAATAGAGTGGACTGTGCCTGTCCCAACACCAAGAGCTAGTCTCTCATTGGTTCCCCGTCTTCCCGTTCATCCTCAGGACAAATTGCAACCTGTACGGAACAGGAGGTTAAAGGTGCTGATGCTCCAAGTAGGGAGATTGCTAGTAAAGTGGCTGGAATGGCGAACCCGAGCACAAGGAGATGAGAAATGAGGTGCGTTTTAGAAACCTTTCCCCATCACACGGTGTACCATCTTCTGGGTTTCTCATGCATGTTTTCGATGTAGGAAGATGCCCTTGAACCTGGAGATTTGGGACCCATGCGATGGGTAGCACGCAGTATTACTTTAAAGGGTCTGCGTTTGCTCACCCAACCTCACCAAACCTCTCAGCCCCAAGAGTGTCCACCCTTATGTCTCATCCAGCTGTGGGTCTAGATATGGTCAATCCAGGTTGCATCACAGCCCCTGAACGAATTGTGTAAGAATTTCTCTCTCTTTCCCTGTCTTTGTTTCATGGGTTTTTAAAAGTAATTTATTTTTATAATGGGGTTTAGCTGCTTTTCACGGCTGTGTTTAGGCCGCTTTACACCCACTTGACACACTAACAGAGAGATATCAATACATAGGTTTTAAGATTATTACTAGTCAGATATATTCTTGTGCGGTGAATCGGGCGTGTTGAGTCCAGTTCTCTGAGCAAGGAGTAGGTCTTGTCTATTACATATTGGGTTTATGGAACGGTATCTGAGCTAATTTGAAACTCTTGTTTTATGTATCACCCCACCTCACCTTTCCCGTTAAGCAGCCATAGTGTGTTTTCTGCATGTGTGACTCTGTTCTGTTTTGTAATTCAGTTCAAGTGTAACGGTTTTTACATTCCCTCTATAAGTGACACCTTATGAGAAGTGTCCTTTTCTGTGTGACTTATTTCACTTAGAATCGTCTTACCTAAATCCACTCATCATGCTGCTACTAGCCTTATGACATTGATTTCATGGCTGAGTGATATTCCATTGTACATAAGGACCACAACTTTTTTATCCATTTTTCGCTTTCCTGGGATATTTAAGGTGGAAGGAAGTGGAGGTCCTTGTCAACAGAGCAGCCCTAAACTTTGGGGTGCTTGTGTCTTGCTGATTTTCAATTTTCCCACTTTATCCCCCCATGCGTGGAAGTGCCCTATGCTCTCTAAGCTGTGTTTTTTAGATGTTTCAGGACACACCGTACACTTCTCCAGAGTGGCTGTTGGCAATTTACATCCCGCCCATCAGTGTAGCAAGGCTCCCATTTCTCCATGGCCTGTCCTGCATTTCTGGTTTTGACACTTTTTTCAGCATGGCCCTTTTGACCGATGGGAAGCGAGACTTCTTTGTAGCGCTGATTTGCCTTTCCAGGTTGCTTGGTTGGCCAAAAAGGGCGTATGCGTTTTTTCCTGAATATATTCAGGAAAAAACGCATACGCCCTTTTTGGCCAAGGGTATCATTGTCAACGTTTTGCCGCTTTTCATGTGCTTTAAAGGCGATTCGAATCTACCTCCTGAAATCTGTTTCCTGCAATTCTGCCTTGATTTCAAATCCTCTTCTTTGCCTTCCCTCAATATATTTGTGGACGAGAGTTATCATTTATAACTCTGCAGGTTTGTGAATTGCAGTGCCCTGAAGCTCCATTTTACAAGTCGCTTTTTTGGGAGCCGGCCGCAAAAGCGCAGGATGGCTTCAGGCTCTGTTCTGGTTCAGGGGGGCAGGCTGAGCCTGTGGTTAATTCTTCTTCCTGATGGGAAAATAGAGTGACCTGTGCCTGTCCCAACACCAAGAGCTAGTCTCTCATTGGTTCCCCGTCTTCCCGTTCATCCTCAGGACAAATTGCAACCTGTACGGAACAGGAGGTTAAAGGTGCTGATGCTCCAAGTAGGGAGATTGCTAGTAAAGTGGCTGGAATGGCGAACCCGAGCACAAGGAGATGAGAAATGAGGTGCGTTTTAGAAACCTTTCCCCATCACACGGTGTACCATCTTCTGGGTTTCTCATGCATGTTTTCGATGTAGGAAGATGCCCTTGAACCTGGAGATTTGGGACCCATGCGATGGGTAGCATGCAGTATTACTTTAAATGGTCTGCGTTTGCTCACCCAACCTCACCAAACCTCTCAGCCCCAAGAGTGTCCACCCTTATGTCTCATCCAGCTGTGGGTCTAGATATGGTCAATCCAGGTTGCATCACAGCCCCTGAACGAATTGTGTAAGAATTTCTCTCTCTTTCCCTGTCTTTGTTTCATGGGTTTTTAAAAGTAATTTATTTTTATAATGGGGTTTAGCTGCTTTTCACGGCTGTGTTTAGGCCGCTTTACACCCACTTGACACACTAACAGAGAGATATCAATACATAGGTTTTAAGATTATTACTAGTCAGATATATTCTTGTGCGGTGAATCGGGCGTGTTGAGTCCAGTTCTCTGAGCAAGGAGTAGGTCTTGTCTATTACATATTGGGTTTATGGAACGGTATCTGAGCTAATTTGAAACTCTTGTTTTATGTATCACCCCACCTCACCTTTCCCGTTAAGCAGCCATAGTGTGTTTTCTGCATGTGTGACTCTGTTCTGTTTTGTAATTCAGTTCAAGTGTAACGGTTTTTACATTCCCTCTATAAGTGACACCTTATGAGAAGTGTCCTTTTCTGTGTGACTTATTTCACTTAGAATCGTCTTACCTAAATCCACTCATCATGCTGCTACTAGCCTTATGACATTGATTTCATGGCTGAGTGATATTCCATTGTACATAAGGACCACAACTTTTTTATCCATTTTTCGCTTTCCTGGGATATTTAAGGTGGAAGGAAGTGGAGGTCCTTGTCAACAGAGCAGCCCTAAACTTTGGGGTGCTTGTGTCTTGCTGATTTTCAATTTTCCCACTTTATCCCCCCATGCGTGGAAGTGCCCTATGCTCTCTAAGCTGTGTTTTTTAGATGTTTCAGGACACACCGTACACTTCTCCAGAGTGGCTGTTGGCAATTTACATCCCGCCCATCAGTGTAGCAAGGCTCCCATTTCTCCATGGCCTGTCCTGCATTTCTGGTTTTGACACTTTTTTCAGCATGGCCCTTTTGACCGATGGGAAGCGAGACTTCTTTGTAGCGCTGATTTGCCTTTCCAGGTTGCTTGGTTGGCCAAAAAGGGCGTATGCGTTTTTTCCTGAATATATTCAGGAAAAAACGCATACGCCCTTTTTGGCCAAGGGCATCATTGTCAACGTTTTGCCGCTTTTCATGTGCTTTAAAGGCGATTCGAATCTACCTCCTGAAATCTGTTTCCTGCAATTCTGCCTTGATTTCAAATCCTCTTCTTTGCCTTCCCTCAATATATTTGTGGACGAGAGTTATCATTTATAACTCTGCAGGTTTGTGAATTGCAGTGCCCTGAAGCTCCATTTTACAAGTCGCTTTTTTGGGAGCCGGCCGCAAAAGCGCAGGATGGCTTCAGGCTCTGTTCTGGTTCAGGGGGGCAGGCTGAGCCTGTGGTTAATTCTTCTTCCTGATGGGAAAATAGAGTGACCTGTGCCTGTCCCAACACCAAGAGCTAGTCTCTCATTGGTTCCCCGTCTTCCCGTTCATCCTCAGGACAAATTGCAACCTGTACGGAACAGGAGGTTAAAGGTGCTGATGCTCCAAGTAGGGAGATTGCTAGTAAAGTGGCTGGAATGGCGAACCCGAGCACAAGGAGATGAGAAATGAGGTGCGTTTTAGAAACCTTTCCCCATCACACGGTGTACCATCTTCTGGGTTTCTCATGCATGTTTTCGATGTAGGAAGATGCCCTTGAACCTGGAGATTTGGGACCCATGCGATGGGTAGCACGCAGTATTACTTTAAATGGTCTGCGTTTGCTCACCCAACCTCACCAAACCTCTCAGCCCCAAGAGTGTCCACCCTTATGTCTCATCCAGCTGTGGGTCTAGATATGGTCAATCCAGGTTGCATCACAGCTCCTGAACGAATTGTGTAAGAATTTCTCTCTCTTTCCCTGTCTTTGTTTCATGGGTTTTTAAAAGTAATTTATTTTTATAATGGGGTTTAGCTGCTTTTCACGGCTGTGTTTATGCCGCTTTACACCCACTTGACACACTAACAGAGAGATATCAATACATAGGTTTTAAGATTATTACTAGTCAGATATATTCTTGTGCGGTGAATCGGGAGTGTTGAGTCCAGTTCTCTGAGCAAGGAGTAGGTCTTGTCTATTACATATTGGGTTTATGGAACGGTATCTGAGCTAATTTGAAACTCTTGTTTTATGTATCACCCCACCTCACCTTTCCCGTTAAGCAGCCATAGTGTGTTTTCTGCATGTGTGACTCTGTTCTGTTTTGTAATTCAGTTCAAGTGTAACGGTTTTTACATTCCCTCTATAAGTGACACCTTATGAGAAGTGTCCTTTTCTGTGTGACTTATTTCACTTAGAATCGTCTTACCTAAATCCACTCATCATGCTGCTACTAGCCTTATGACATTGATTTCATGGCTGAGTGATATTCCATTGTACATAAGGACCACAACTTTTTTATCCATTTTTCGCTTTCCTGGGATATTTAAGGTGGAAGGAAGTGGAGGTCCTTGTCAACAGAGCAGCCCTAAACTTTGGGGTGCTTGTGTCTTGCTGATTTTCAATTTTCCCACTTTATCCCCCCATGTGTGGAAGTGCCCTATGCTCTCTAAGCTGTGTTTTTTAGATGTTTCAGGACACACCGTACACTTCTCCAGAGTGGCTGTTGGCAATTTACATCCCGCCCATCAGTGTAGCAAGGCTCCCATTTCTCCATGGCCTGTCCTGCATTTCTGGTTTTGACACTTTTTTCAGCATGGCCCTTTTGACCGATGGAAAGCGAGACTTCTTTGTAGCGCTGATTTGCCTTTCAAGGTTGCTTGGTTGGCCAAAAAGGGCGTATGCGTTTTTTCCTGAATATATTCAGGAAAAAACGCATACGCCCTTTTTGGCCAAGGGCATCATTGTCAACGTTTTGCCGCTTTTCATGTGCTTTAAAGGCGATTCGAATCTACCTCCTGAAATCTGTTTCCTGCAATTCTGCCTTGATTTCAAATCCTCTTCTTTGCCTTCCCTCAATATATTTGTGGACGAGAGTTATCATTTATAACTCTGCAGGTTTGTGAATTGCAGTGCCCTGAAGCTCCATTTTACAAGTCGCTTTTTTGGGAGCTGGCCGCAAAAGCGCCGGATGGCTTCAGGCCCTGTTCTGGTTCTGGGGGGCAGGCTGAGCCTGTGGTTAATTCTTCTTCCTGATGGGAAAATAGAGTGACCTGTGCCTGTCCCAACACCAAGAGCTAGTCTCTCATTGGTTCCCCATCTTCCCGTTCATCCTCAGGACAAATTGCAACCTGTACGGAACAGGAGGTTAAAGGTGCTGATGCTCCAAGTAGGGAGATTGCTAGTAAAGTGGCTGGAATGGCGAACCCGAGCACAAGGAGATGAGAAATGAGGTGCGTTTTAGAAACCTTTCCCCATCACACGGTGTACCATCTTCTGGGTTTCTCATGCATGTTTTCGATGTAGGAAGATGCCCTTGAACCTGGAGATTTGGGACCCATGCGATGGGTAGCACGCAGTATTACTTTAAAGGGTCTGCGTTTGCTCACCCAACCTCACCAAACCTCTCAGCCCCAAGAGTGTCCACCCTTATGTCTCATCCAGCTGTGGGTCTAGATATGGTCAATCCAGGTTTCATCACAGCCCCTGAACGAATTGTGTAAGAATTTCTCTCTCTTTTCCTGTCTTTGTTTCATGGGTTTTTAAAAGTAATTTATTTTTATAATGGGGTTTAGCTGCTTTTCACGGCTGTGTTTATGCCGCTTTACACCCACTTGACACACTAACAGAGAGATATCAATACATAGGTTTTAAGATTATTACTAGTCAGATATATTCTTGTGCGGTGAATCGGGCGTGTTGAGTCCAGTTCTCTGAGCAAGGAGTAGGTCTTGTCTATTACATATTGGGTTTATGGAACGGTATCTGAGCTAATTTGAAACTCTTGTTTTATGTATCACCCCACCTCACCTTTCCCGTTAAGCAGCCATAGTGTGTTTTCTGCATGTGTGACTCTGTTCTGTTTTGTAATTCAGTTCAAGTGTAACGGTTTTTACATTCCCTCTATAAGTGACACCTTATGAGAAGTGTCCTTTTCTGTGTGACTTATTTCACTTAGAATCGTCTTACCTAAATCCACTCATCATGCTGCTACTAGCCTTATGACATTGATTTCATGGCTGAGCGATATTCCATTGTACATAAGGACCACAACTTTTTTATCCATTTTTCGCTTTCCTGGGATATTTAAGGTGGAAGGAAGTGGAGGTCCTTGTCAACAGAGCAGCCCTAAACTTTGGGGTGCTTGTGTCTTGCTGATTTTCAATTTTCCCACTTTATCCCCCCATGCGTGGAAGTGCCCTATGCTCTCTAGGCTGTGTTTTTTAGATGTTTCAGGACACACCGTACACTTCTCCAGAGTGGCTGTTGGCAATTTACATCCCGCCCATCAGTGTAGCAAGGCTCCCATTTCTCCATGGCCTGTCCTGCATTTCTGGTTTTGACACTTTTTTCAGCATGGCCCTTTTGACCGATGGGAAGCGAGACTTCTTTGTAGCGCTGATTTGCCTTTCCAGGTTGCTTGGTTGGCCAAAAAGGGCGTATGCGTTTTTTCCTGAATATATTCAGGAAAAAACGCATACGCCCTTTTTGGCCAAGGGCATCATTGTCAACGTTTTGCCGCTTTTCATGTGCTTTAAAGGCGATTCGAATCTACCTCCTGAAATCTGTTTCCTGCAATTCTGCCTTGATTTCAAATCCTCTTCTTTGCCTTCCCTCAATATATTTGTGGACGAGAGTTATCATTTATAACTCTGCAGGTTTGTGAATTGCAGTGCCCTGAAGCTCCATTTTACAAGTCGCTTTTTTGGGAGCCGGCCGCAAAAGCGCAGGATGGCTTCAGGCCCTGTTCTGGTTCTGGGGGGCAGGCTGAGCCTGTGGTTAATTCTTCTTCCTGATGGGAAAATAGAGTGACCTGTGCCTGTCCCAACACCAAGAGCTAGTCTCTCATTGGTTCCCCGTCTTCCCGTTCATCCTCAGGACAAATTGCAACCTGTACGGAACAGGAGGTTAAAGGTGCTGATGCTCCAAGTAGGGAGATTGCTAGTAAAGTGGCTGGAATGGCGAACCCGAGCACAAGGAGATGAGAAATGAGGTGCGTTTTAGAAACCTTTCCCCATCACACGGTGTACCATCGTCTGGGTTTCTCATGCATGTTTTCGATGTAGGAAGATGCCCTTGAACCTGGAGATTTGGGATCCATGCGATGGGTAGCACGCAGTATTACTTTAAAGGGTCTGCGTTTGCTCACCCAAACTCACCAAACCTCTCAGCCCCAAGAGTGTCCACCCTTATGTCTCATCCAGCTGTGGGTCTAGATATGGTCAATCCAGGTTGCATCACAGCCCCTGAACGAATTGTGTAAGAATTTCTCTCTCTTTCCCTGTCTTTGTTTCATGGGTTTTTAAAAGTAATTTATTTTTATAATGGGGTTTAGCTGCTTTTCACGGCTGTGTTTAGGCCGCTTTACACCCACTTGACACACTAACAGAGAGATATCAATTCATAGGTTTTAAGATTATTACTAGTCAGATATATTCTTGTGCGGTGAATCGGGCGTGTTGAGTCCAGTTCTCTGAGCAAGGAGTAGGTCTTGTCTATTCCATATTGGGTTTATGGAACGGTATCTGAGCTAATTTGAAACTCTTGTTTTATGTATCACCCCACCTCACCTTTCCCGTTAAGCAGCCATAGTGTGTTTTCTGCATGTGTGACTCTGTTCTGTTTTGTAATTCAGTTCAAGTGTAACGGTTTTTACATTCCCTCTATAAGTGACACCTTATGAGAAGTGTCCTTTTCTGTGTGACTTATTTCACTTAGAATCGTCTTACCTAAATCCACTCATCATGCTGCTACTAGCCTTATGACATTGATTTCATGGCTGAGTGATATTCCATTGTACATAAGGACCACAACTTTTTTATCCATTTTTCGCTTTCCTGGGATATTTAAGGTGGAAGGAAGTGGAGGTCCTTGTCAACAGAGCAGCCCTAAACTTTGGGGTGCTTGTGTCTTGCTGATTTTCAATTTTCCCACTTTATCCCCCCATGCGTGGAAGTGCCCTATGCTCTCTAAGCTGTGTTTTTTAGATGTTTCAGGACACACCGTACACTTCTCCAGAGTGGCTGTTGGCAATTTACATCCCGCCCATCAGTGTAGCAAGGCTCCCATTTCTCCATGGCCTGTCCTGCATTTCTGGTTTTGACACTTTTTTCAGCATGGCCCTTTTGACCGATGGGAAGCGAGACTTCTTTGTAGTGCTGATTTGCCTTTCCAGGTTGCTTGGTTGGCCAAAAAGGGCGTATGCGTTTTTTCCTGAATATATTCAGGAAAAAACGCATACGCCCTTTTTGGCCAAGGGCATCATTGTCAACGTTTTGCCGCTTTTCATATGCTTTAAAGGCGATTCGAATCTACCTCCTGAAATCTGTTTCCTGCAATTCTGCCTTGATTTCAAATCCTCTTCTTTGCCTTCCCTCAATATATTTGTGGACGAGAGTTATCATTTATAACTCTGCAGGTTTGTGAATTGCAGTGCCCTGAAGCTCCATTTTACAAGTCGGTTTTTTGGGAGCCGGCCGCAAAAGCGCAGGAAGGCTTCAGGCCCTGTTCTGGTTCCGGGGGGCAGGCTGAGCCTGTGGTTAATTCTTCTTCCTGATGGGAAAATAGAGTGACCTGTGCCTGTCCCAACACCAAGAGCTAGTCTCTCATTGGTTCCCCGTCTTCCCGTTCATCCTCAGGACAAATTGCAACCTGTACGGAACAGGAGGTTAAAGGTGCTGATGCTCCAAGTAGGGAGATTGCTAGTAAAGTGGCTGGAATGGCGAACCCGAGCACAAGGAGATGAGAAATGAGGTGCGTTTTAGAAACCTTTCCCCATCACACGGTGTACCATCTTCTGGGTTTCTCATGCATGTTTTCGATGTAGGAAGATGCCCTTGAACCTGGAGATTTGGGACCCATGCGATGGGTAGCACGCAGTATTACTTTAAAGGGTCTGCGTTTGCTCACCCAACCTCACCAAACCTCTCAGCCCCAAGAGTGTCCACCCTTATGTCTCATCCAGCTGTGGGTCTAGATATGGTCAATCCAGGTTGCATCACAGCTCCTGAACGAATTGTGTAAGAATTTCTCTCTCTTTCCCTGTCTTTGTTTCATGGGTTTTTAAAAGTAATTTATTTTTATAATGGGGTTTAGCTGCTTTTCACGGCTGTGTTTATGCCGCTTTACACCCACTTGACACACTAACAGAGAGATATCAATACATAGGTTTTAAGATTATTACTAGTCACATATATTCTTGTGCGGTGAATCGGGTGTGTTGAGTCCAGTTCTCTGAGCAAGGAGTAGGTCTTGTCTATTACATATTGGGTTTATGGAACGGTATCTGAGCTAATTTGAAACTCTTGTTTTATGTATCACCCCACCTCACCTTTCCCGTTAAGCAGCCATAGTGTGTTTTCTGCATGTGTGACTCTGTTCTGTTTTGTAATTCAGTTCAAGTGTAACGGTTTTTACATTCCCTCTATAAGTGACACCTTATGAGAAGTGTCCTTTTCTGTGTGACTTATTTCACTTAGAATCGTCTTACCTAAATCCACTCATCATGCTGCTACTAGCCTTATGACATTGATTTCATGGCTGAGTGATATTCCATTGTACATAAGGACCACAACTTTTTTATCCATTTTTCGCTTTCCTGGGATATTTAAGGTGGAAGGAAGTGGAGGTCCTTGTCAACAGAGCAGCCCTAAACTTTGGGGTGCTTGTGTCTTGCTGATTTTCAATTTTCCCACTTTATCCCCCCATGTGTGGAAGTGCCCTATGCTCTCTAAGCTGTGTTTTTTAGATGTTTCAGGACACACCGTACACTTCTCCAGAGTGGCTGTTGGCAATTTACATCCCGCCCATCAGTGTAGCAAGGCTCCCATTTCTCCATGGCCTGTCCTGCATTTCTGGTTTTGACACTTTTTTCAGCATGGCCCTTTTGACCGATGGGAAGCGAGACTTCTTTGTAGCGCTGATTTGCCTTTCCAGGTTGCTTGGTTGGCCAAAAAGGGCGTATGCGTTTTTTCCTGAATATATTCAGGAAAAAACGCATACGCCCTTTTTGGCCAAGGGCATCATTGTCAACGTTTTGCCGCTTTTCATGTGCTTTAAAGGCGATTCGAATCTACCTCCTGAAATCTGTTTCCTGCAATTCTGCCTTGATTTCAAATCCTCTTCTTTGCCTTCCCTCAATATATTTGTGGACGAGAGTTATCATTTATAACTCTGCAGGTTTGTGAATTGCAGTGCCCTGAAGCTCCATTTTACAAGTCGCTTTTTTGGGAGCTGGCCGCAAAAGCGCCGGATGGCTTCAGGCCCTGTTCTGGTTCTGGGGGGCAGGCTGAGCCTGTGGTTAATTCTTCTTCCTGATGGGAAAATAGAGTGACCTGTGCCTGTCCCAACACCAAGACCTAGTCTCTCATTGGTTCCCCATCTTCCCGTTCATCCTCAGGACAAATTGCAACCTGTACGGAACAGGAGGTTAAAGGTGCTGATGCTCCAAGTAGGGAGATTGCTAGTAAAGTGGCTGGAATGGCGAACCCGAGCACAAGGAGATGAGAAATGAGGTGCGTTTTAGAAACCTTTCCCCATCACACGGTGTACCATCTTCTGGGTTTCTCATGCATGTTTTCGATGTAGGAAGATGCCCTTGAACCTGGAGATTTGGGACCCATGCGATGGGTAGCACGCAGTATTACTTTAAAGGGTCTGCGTTTGCTCACCCAACCTCACCAAACCTCTCAGCCCCAAGAGTGTCCACCCTTATGTCTCATCCAGCTGTGGGTCTAGATATGGTCAATCCAGGTTGCATCACAGCCCCTGAACGAATTGTGTAAGAATTTCTCTCTCTTTCCCTGTCTTTGTTTCATGGGTTTTTAAAAGTAATTTATTTTTATAATGGGGTTTAGCTGCTTTTCACGGCTGTGTTTATGCCGCTTTACACCCACTTGACACACTAACAGAGAGATATCAATACATAGGTTTTAAGATTATTACTAGTCACATATATTCTTGTGCGGTGAATCGGGCGTGTTGAGTCCAGTTCTCTGAGCAAGGAGTAGGTCTTGTCTATTCCATATTGGGTTTATGGAACGGTATCTGAGCTAATTTGAAACTCTTGTTTTATGTATCACCCCACCTCACCTTTCCCGTTAAGCAGCCATAGTGTGTTTTCTGCATGTGTGACTCTGTTCTGTTTTGTAATTCAGTTCAAGTGTAACGGTTTTTACATTCCCTCTATAAGTGACACCTTATGAGAAGTGTCCTTTTCTGTGTGACTTATTTCACTTAGAATCGTCTTACCTAAATCCACTCATCATGCTGCTACTAGCCTTATGACATTGATTTCATGGCTGAGTGATATTCCATTGTACATAAGGACCACAACTTTTTTATCCATTTTTCGCTTTCCTGGGATATTTAAGGTGGAAGGAAGTGGAGGTCCTTGTCAACAGAGCAGCCCTAAACTTTGGGGTGCTTGTGTCTTGCTGATTTTCAATTTTCCCACTTTATCCCCCCATGCGTGGAAGTGCCCTATGCTCTCTAAGCTGTGTTTTTTAGATGTTTCAGGACACACCGTACACTTCTCCAGAGTGGCTGTTGGCAATTTACATCCCGCCCATCAGTGTAGCAAGGCTCCCATTTCTCCATGGCGTGTCCTGCATTTCTGGTTTTGACACTTTTTTCAGCATGGCCCTTTTGACCGATGGGAAGCGAGACTTCTTTGTAGCGCTGATTTGCCTTTCCAGGTTGCTTGGTTGGCCAAAAAGGGCGTATGCGTTTTTTCCTGAATATATTCAGGAAAAAACGCATACGCCCTTTTTGGCCAAGGGCATCATTGTCAACGTTTTGCCGCTTTTCATGTGCTTTAAAGGCGATTCGAATCTACCTCCTGAAATCTGTTTCCTGCAATTCTGCCTTGATTTCAAATCCTCTTCTTTGCCTTCCCTCAATATATTTGTGGACGAGAGTTATCATTTATAACTCTGCAGGTTTGTGAATTGCAGTGCCCTGAAGCTCCATTTTACAAGTCGCTTTTTTGGGAGCCGGCCCCAAAACGCAGGATGGCTTCAGGCTCTGTTCTGGTTCAGGGGGGCAGGCTGAGCCTGTGGTTAATTCTTCTTCCTGATGGGAAAATAGAGTGACCTGTGCCTGTCCCAACACCAAGAGCTAGTCTCTCATTGGTTCCCCGTCTCCCCGTTTATCCTCAGGACAAATTGCAACCTGTACGGAACAGGAGGTTAAAGGTGCTGATGCTCCAAGTAGGGAGATTGCTAGTAAAGTGGCTGGAATGGCGAACCCGAGCACAAGGAGATGAGAAATGAGGTGCGTTTTAGAAACCTTTCCCCATCACACGGTGTACCATCTTCTGGGTTTCTCATGCATGTTTTCGATGTAGGAAGATGCCCTTGAACCTGGAGATTTGGGACCCATGCGATGGGTAGCACGCAGTATTACTTTAAAGGGTCTGCGTTTGCTCACCCAACCTCACCAAACCTCTCAGCCCCAAGAGTGTCCACCCTTATGTCTCATCCAGCTGTGGGTCTAGATATGGTCAATCCAGGTTGCATCACAGCTCCTGAACGAATTGTGTAAGAATTTCTCTCTCTTTCCCTGTCTTTGTTTCATGGGTTTTTAAAAGTAATTTATTTTTATAATGGGGTTTAGCTGCTTTTCACGGCTGTGTTTATGCCGCTTTACACCCACTTGACACACTAACAGAGAGATATCAATACATAGGTTTTAAGATTATTACTAGTCAGATATATTCTTGTGCGGTGAATCGGGAGTGTTGAGTCCAGTTCTCTGAGCAAGGAGTAGGTCTTGTCTATTACATATTGGGTTTATGGAACGGTATCTGAGCTAATTTGAAACTCTTGTTTTATGTATCACCCCACCTCACCTTTCCCGTTAAGCAGCCATAGTGTGTTTTCTGCATGTGTGACTCTGTTCTGTTTTGTAATTCAGTTCAAGTGTAACGGTTTTTACATTCCCTCTATAAGTGACACCTTATGAGAAGTGTCCTTTTCTGTGTGACTTATTTCACTTAGAATCGTCTTACCTAAATCCACTCATCATGCTGCTACTAGCCTTATGACATTGATTTCATGGCTGAGTGATATTCCATTGTACATAAGGACCACAACTTTTTTATCCATTTTTCGCTTTCCTGGGATATTTAAGGTGGAAGGAAGTGGAGGTCCTTGTCAACAGAGCAGCCCTAAACTTTGGGGTGCTTGTGTCTTGCTGATTTTCAATTTTCCCACTTTATCCCCCCATGTGTGGAAGTGCCCTATGCTCTCTAAGCTGTGTTTTTTAGATGTTTCAGGACACACCGTACACTTCTCCAGAGTGGCTGTTGGCAATTTACATCCCGCCCATCAGTGTAGCAAGGCTCCCATTTCTCCATGGCCTGTCCTGCATTTCTGGTTTTGACACTTTTTTCAGCATGGCCCTTTTGACCGATGGGAAGCGAGACTTCTTTGTAGCGCTGATTTGCCTTTCCAGGTTGCTTGGTTGGCCAAAAAGGGCGTATGCGTTTTTTCCTGAATATATTCAGGAAAAAACGCATACGCCCTTTTTGGCCAAGGGCATCATTGTCAACGTTTTGCCGCTTTTCATGTGCTTTAAAGGCGATTCGAATCTACCTCCTGAAATCTGTTTCCTGAAATTCTGCCTTGATTTCAAATCCTCTTCTTTGCCTTCCCTCAATATATTTGTGGACGAGAGTTATCATTTATAACTCTACAGGTTTGTGAATTGCAGTGCCCTGAAGCTCCATTTTACAAGTCGCTTTTTTGGGAGCTGGCCGCAAAAGCGCCGGATGGCTTCAGGCCCTGTTCTGGTTCTGGGGGGCAGGCTGAGCCTGTGGTTAATTCTTCTTCCTGATGGGAAAATAGAGTGACCTGTGCCTGTCCCAACACCAAGAGCTAGTCTCTCATTGGTTCCCCATCTTCCCGTTCATCCTCAGGACAAATTGCAACCTGTACGGAACAGGAGGTTAAAGGTGCTGATGCTCCAAGTAGGGAGATTGCTAGTAAAGTGGCTGGAATGGCGAACCCGAGCACAAGGAGATGAGAAATGAGGTGCGTTTTAGAAACCTTTCCCCATCACACGGTGTACCATCTTCTGGGTTTCTCATGCATGTTTTCGATGTAGGAAGATGCCCTTGAACCTGGAGATTTGGGACCCATGCGATGGGTAGCACGCAGTATTACTTTAAAGGGTCTGCGTTTGCTCACCCAACCTCACCAAACCTCTCAGCCCCAAGAGTGTCCACCCTTATGTCTCATCCAGCTGTGGGTCTAGATATGGTCAATCCAGGTTGCATCACAGCTCCTGAACGAATTGTGTAAGAATTTCTCTCTCTTTCCCTGTCTTTGTTTCATGGGTTTTTAAAAGTAATTTATTTTTATAATGGGGTTTAGCTGCTTTTCACGGCTGTGTTTATGCCGCTTTACACCCACTTGACACACTAACAGAGAGATATCAATACATAGGTTTTAAGATTATTACTAGTCAGATATATTCTTGTGCGGTGAATCGGGAGTGTTGAGTCCAGTTCTCTGAGCAAGGAGTAGGTCTTGTCTATTCCATATTGGGTTTATGGAACGGTATCTGAGCTAATTTGAAACTCTTGTTTTATGTATCACCCCACCTCACCTTTCCCGTTAAGCAGCCATAGTGTGTTTTCTGCATGTGTGACTCTGTTCTGTTTTGTAATTCAGTTCAAGTGTAACGGTTTTTACATTCCCTCTATAAGTGACACCTTATGAGAAGTGTCCTTTTCTGTGTGACTTATTTCACTTAGAATCGTCTTACCTAAATCCACTCATCATGCTGCTACTAGCCTTATGACATTGATTTCATGGCTGAGTGATATTCCATTGTACATAAGGACCACAACTTTTTTATCCATTTTTCGCTTTCCTGGGATATTTAAGGTGGAATGAAGTGGAGGTCCTTGTCAACAGAGCAGCCCTAAACTTTGGGGTGCTTGTGTCTTGCTGATTTTCAATTTTCCCACTTTATCCCCCCATGCGTGGAAGTGCCCTATGCTCTCTAAGCTGTGTTTTTTAGATGTTTCAGGACACACCGTACACTTCTCCAGAGTGGCTGTTGGCAATTTACATCCCGCCCATCAGTGTAGCAAGGCTCCCATTTCTCCATGGCCTGTCCTGCATTTCTGGTTTTGACACTTTTTTCAGCATGGCCCTTTTGACCGATGGGAAGCGAGACTTCTTTGTAGCGCTGATTTGCCTTTCCAGGTTGCTTGGTTGGCCAAAAAGGGCGTATGCGTTTTTTCCTGAATATATTCAGGAAAAAACGCATACGCCCTTTTTGGCCAAGGGCATCATTGTCAACGTTTTGCCGCTTTTCATGTGCTTTAAAGGCGATTCGAATCTACCTCCTGAAATCTGTTTCCTGCAATTCTGCCTTGATTTCAAATCCTCTTCTTTGCCTTCCCTCAATATATTTGTGGAAGAGAGTTATCATTTATAACTCTGCAGGTTTGTGAATTGCAGTGCCCTGAAGCTCCATTTTACAAGTCGGTTTTTTGGGAGCTGGCCGCAAAAGCGCAGGATGGCTTCAGGCCCTGTTCTGGTTCAGGGGGGCAGGCTGAGCCTGTGGTTAATTCTTCTTCCTGATAGGAAAATAGAGTGACCTGTGCCTGTCCCAACACCAAGAGCTAGTCTCTCATTGGTTCCCGTCTTCCCGTTCATCCTCAGGACAAATTGCAACCTGTACGGAACAGGAGGTTAAAGGTGCTGATGCTCCAAGTAGGGAGATTGCTAGTAAAGTGGCTGGAATGGCGAACCCGAGCACAAGGAGATGAGAAATGAGGTGCGTTTTAGAAACCTTTCCCCATCACACGGTGTACCATCTTCTGGGTTTCTCATGCATGTTTTCGATGTAGGAAGATGCCCTTGAACCTGGAGATTTGGGACCCATGCGATGGGTAGCACGCAGTATTACTTTAAAGGGTCTGCGTTTGCTCACCCAACCTCACCAAACCTCTCAGCCCCAAGAGTGTCCACCCTTATGTCTCATCCAGCTGTGGGTCTAGATATGGTCAATCCAGGTTGCATCACAGCCCCTGAACGAATTGTGTAAGAATTTCTCTCTCTTTCCCTGTCTTTGTTTCATGGGTTTTTAAAAGTAATTTATTTTTATAATGGGGTTTAGCTGCTTTTCACGGCTGTGTTTATGCCGCTTTACACCCACTTGACACACTAACAGAGAGATATCAATACATAGGTTTTAAGATTATTACTAGTCACATATATTCTTGTGCGGTGAATCGGGCGTGTTGAGTCCAGTTCTCTGAGCAAGGAGTAGGTCTTGTCTATTCCATATTGGGTTTATGGAACGGTATCTGAGCTAATTTGAAACTCTTGTTTTATGTATCACCCCACCTCACCTTTCCCGTTAAGCAGCCATAGTGTGTTTTCTGCATGTGTGACTCTGTTCTGTTTTGTAATTCAGTTCAAGTGTAACGGTTTTTACATTCCCTCTATAAGTGACACCTTATGAGAAGTGTCCTTTTCTGTGTGACTTATTTCACTTAGAATCGTCTTACCTAAATCCACTCATCATGCTGCTACTAGCCTTATGACATTGATTTCATGGCTGAGTGATATTCCATTGTACATAAGGACCACAACTTTTTTATCCATTTTTCGCTTTCCTGGGATATTTAAGGTGGAAGGAAGCGGAGGTCCTTGTCAACAGAGCAGCCCTAAACTTTGGGGTGCTTGTGTCTTGCTGATTTTCAATTTTCCCACTTTATCCCCCCATGCGTGGAAGTGCCCTATGCTCTCTAAGCTGTGTTTTTTAGATGTTTCAGGACACACCGTACACTTCTCCAGAGTGGCTGTTGGCAATTTACATCCCGCCCATCAGTGTAGCAAGGCTCCCATTTCTCCATGGCCTGTCCTGCATTTCTGGTTTTGACAGTTTTTTCAGCATGGCCCTTTTGACCGATGGGAAGCGAGACTTCTTTGTAGCGCTGATTTGCCTTTCCAGGTTGCTTGGTTGGCCAAAAAGGGCGTATGCGTTTTTTCCTGAATATATTCAGGAAAAAACGCATACGCCCTTTTTGGCCAAGGGCATCATTGTCAACGTTTTGCCGCTTTTCATGTGCTTTAAAGGCGATTCGAATCTACCTCCTGAAATCTGTTTCCTGCAATTCTGCCTTGATTTCAAATCCTCTTCTTTGCCTTCCCTCAATATATTTGTGGACGAGAGTTATCATTTATAACTCTGCTGGTTTGTGAATTGCAGTGCCCTGAAGCTCCATTTTACAAGTCGGTTTTTTGGGAGCCGGCCGCAAAAGCGCAGGATGGCTTCAGGCCCTGTTCTGGTTCAGGGGGGCAGGCTGAGCCTGTGGTTAATTCTTCTTCCTGATAGGAAAATAGAGTGACCTGTGCCTGTCCCAACACCAAGAGCTAGTCTCTCATTGGTTCCCGTCTTCCCGTTCATCCTCAGGACAAATTGCAACCTGTACGGAACAGGAGGTTAAAGGTGCTGATGCTCCAAGTAGGGAGATTGCTAGTAAAGTGGCTGGAATGGCGAACCCGAGCACAAGGAGATGAGAAATGAGGTGCGTTTTAGAAACCTTTCCCCATCACACGGTGTACCATCTTCTGGGTTTCTCATGCATGTTTTCGATGTAGGAAGATGCCCTTGAACCTGGAGATTTGGGACCCATGCGATGGGTAGCACGCAGTATTACTTTAAAGGGTCTGCGTTTGCTCACCCAACCTCACCAAACCTCTCAGCCCCAAGAGTGTCCACCCTTATGTCTCATCCAGCTGTGGGTCTAGATATGGTCAATCCAGGTTGCATCACAGCCCCTGAACGAATTGTGTAAGAATTTCTCTCTCTTTCCCTGTCTTTGTTTCATGGGTTTTTAAAAGTAATTTATTTTTATAATGGGGTTTAGCTGCTTTTCACGGCTGTGTTTATGCCGCTTTACACCCACTTGACACACTAACAGAGAGATATCAATACATAGGTTTTAAGATTATTACTAGTCACATATATTCTTGTGCGGTGAATCGGGCGTGTTGAGTCCAGTTCTCTGAGCAAGGAGTAGGTCTTGTCTATTCCATATTGGGTTTATGGAATGGTATCTGAGCTAATTTGAAACTCTTGTTTTATGTATCACCCCACCTCACCTTTCCCGTTAAGCAGCCATAGTGTGTTTTCTGCATGTGTGACTCTGTTCTGTTTTGTAATTCAGTTCAAGTGTAACGGTTTTTACATTCCCTCTATAAGTGACACCTTATGAGAAGTGTCCTTTTCTGTGTGACTTATTTCACTTAGAATCGTCTTACCTAAATCCACTCATCATGCTGCTACTAGCCTTATGACATTGATTTCATGGCTGAGTGATATTCCATTGTACATAAGGACCACAACTTTTTTATCCATTTTTCGCTTTCCTGGGATATTTAAGGTGGAAGGAAGTGGAGGTCCTTGTCAACAGAGCAGCCCTAAACTTTGGGGTGCTTGTGTCTTGCTGATTTTCAATTTTCCCACTTTATCCCCCCATGCGTGGAAGTGCCCTATGCTCTCTAAGCTGTGTTTTTTAGATGTTTCAGGACACACCGTACACTTCTCCAGAGTGGCTGTTGGCAATTTACATCCCGCCCATCAGTGTAGCAAGGCTCCCATTTCTCCATGGCCTGTCCTGCATTTCTGGTTTTGACAGTTTTTTCAGCATGGCCCTTTTGACCGATGGGAAGCGAGACTTCTTTGTAGCGCTGATTTGCCTTTCCAGGTTGCTTGGTTGGCCAAAAAGGGCGTATGCGTTTTTTCCTGAATATATTCAGGAAAAAACGCATACGCCCTTTTTGGCCAAGGGCATCATTGTCAACGTTTTGCCGCTTTTCATGTGCTTTAAAGGCGATTCGAATCTACCTCCTGAAATCTGTTTCCTGCAATTCTGCCTTGATTTCAAATCCTCTTCTTTGCCTTCCCTCAATATATTTGTGGACGAGAGTTATCATTTATAACTCTGCTGGTTTGTGAATTGCAGTGCCCTGAAGCTCCATTTTACAAGTCGCTTTTTTGGGAGCCGGCCGCAAAAGCGCAGGATGGCTTCAGGCCCTGTTCTGGTTCAGGGGGGCAGGCTGAGCCTGTGGTTAATTCTTCTTCCTGATAGGAAAATAGAGTGACCTGTGCCTGTCCCAACACCAAGAGCTAGTCTCTCATTGGTTCCCGTCTTCCCGTTCATCCTCAGGACAAATTGCAACCTGTACGGAACAGGAGGTTAAAGGTGCTGATGCTCCAAGTAGGGAGATTGCTAGTAAAGTGGCTGGAATGGCGAACCCGAGCACAAGGAGATGAGAAATGAGGTGCGTTTTAGAAACCTTTCCCCATCACACGGTGTACCATCTTCTGGGTTTCTCATGCATGTTTTCGATGTAGGAAGATGCCCTTGAACCTGGAGATTTGGGACCCATGCGATGGGTAGCACGCAGTATTACTTTAAAGGGTCTGCGTTTGCTCACCCAACCTCACCAAACCTCTCAGCCCCAAGAGTGTCCACCCTTATGTCTCATCCAGCTGTGGGTCTAGATATGGTCAATCCAGGTTGCATCACAGCCCCTGAACGAATTGTGTAAGAATTTCTCTCTCTTTCCCTGTCTTTGTTTCATGGGTTTTTAAAAGTAATTTATTTTTATAATGGGGTTTAGCTGCTTTTCACGGCTGTGTTTATGCCGCTTTACACCCACTTGACACACTAACAGAGAGATATCAATACATAGGTTTTAAGATTATTACTAGTCACATATATTCTTGTGCGGTGAATCGGGCGTGTTGAGTCCAGTTCTCTGAGCAAGGAGTAGGTCTTGTCTATTCCATATTGGGTTTATGGAACGGTATCTGAGCTAATTTGAAACTCTTGTTTTATGTATCACCCCACCTCACCTTTCCCGTTAAGCAGCCATAGTGTGTTTTCTGCATGTGTGACTCTGTTCTGTTTTGTAATTCAGTTCAAGTGTAACGGTTTTTACATTCCCTCTATAAGTGACACCTTATGAGAAGTGTCCTTTTCTGTGTGACTTATTTCACTTAGAATCGTCTTACCTAAATCCACTCATCATGCTGCTACTAGCCTTATGACATTGATTTCATGGCTGAGTGATATTCCATTGTACATAAGGACCACAACTTTTTTATCCATTTTTCGCTTTCCTGGGATATTTAAGGTGGAAGGAAGTGGAGGTCCTTGTCAACAGAGCAGCCCTAAACTTTGGGGTGCTTGTGTCTTGCTGATTTTCAATTTTCCCACTTTATCCCCCCATGCGTGGAAGTGCCCTATGCTCTCTAAGCTGTGTTTTTTAGATGTTTCAGGACACACCGTACACTTCTCCAGAGTGGCTGTTGGCAATTTACATCCCGCCCATCAGTGTAGCAAGGCTCCCATTTCTCCATGGCCTGTCCTGCATTTCTGGTTTTGACAGTTTTTTCAGCATGGCCCTTTTGACCGATGGGAAGCGAGACTTCTTTGTAGCGCTGATTTGCCTTTCCAGGTTGCTTGGTTGGCCAAAAAGGGCGTATGCGTTTTTTCCTGAATATATTCAGGAAAAAACGCATACGCCCTTTTTGGCCAAGGGCATCATTGTCAACGTTTTGCCGCTTTTCATGTGCTTTAAAGGCGATTCGAATCTACCTCCTGAAATCTGTTTCCTGCAATTCTGCCTTGATTTCAAATCCTCTTCTTTGCCTTCCCTCAATATATTTGTGGACGAGAGTTATCATTTATAACTCTGCTGGTTTGTGAATTGCAGTGCCCTGAAGCTCCATTTTACAAGTCGCTTTTTTGGGAGCCGGCCGCAAAAGCGCAGGATGGCTTCAGGCCCTGTTCTGGTTCAGGGGGGCAGGCTGAGCCTGTGGTTAATTCTTCTTCCTGATAGGAAAATAGAGTGACCTGTGCCTGTCCCAACACCAAGAGCTAGTCTCTCATTGGTTCCCGTCTTCCCGTTCATCCTCAGGACAAATTGCAACCTGTACGGAACAGGAGGTTAAAGGTGCTGATGCTCCAAGTAGGGAGATTGCTAGTAAAGTGGCTGGAATGGCGAACCCGAGCACAAGGAGATGAGAAATGAGGTGCGTTTTAGAAACCTTTCCCCATCACACGGTGTACCATCTTCTGGGTTTCTCATGCATGTTTTCGATGTAGGAAGATGCCCTTGAACCTGGAGATTTGGGACCCATGCGATGGGTAGCACGCAGTATTACTTTAAAGGGTCTGCGTTTGCTCACCCAACCTCACCAAACCTCTCAGCCCCAAGAGTGTCCACCCTTATGTCTCATCCAGCTGTGGGTCTAGATATGGTCAATCCAGGTTGCATCACAGCTCCTGAACGAATTGTGTAAGAATTTCTCTCTCTTTCCCTGTCTTTGTTTCATGGGTTTTTAAAAGTAATTTATTTTTATAATGGGGTTTAGCTGCTTTTCACGGCTGTGTTTATGCCGCTTTACACCCACTTGACACACTAACAGAGAGATATCAATACATAGGTTTTAAGATTATTACTAGTCAGATATATTCTTGTGCGGTGAATCGGGAGTGTTGAGTCCAGTTCTCTGAGCAAGGAGTAGGTCTTGTCTATTCCATATTGGGTTTATGGAACGGTATCTGAGCTAATTTGAAACTCTTGTTTTATGTATCACCCCACCTCACCTTTCCCGTTAAGCAGCCATAGTGTGTTTTCTGCATGTGTGACTCTGTTCTGTTTTGTAATTCAGTTCAAGTGTAACGGTTTTTACATTCCCTCTATAAGTGACACCTTATGAGAAGTGTCCTTTTCTGTGTGACTTATTTCACTTAGAATCGTCTTACCTAAATCCACTCATCATGCTGCTACTAGCCTTATGACATTGATTTCATGGCTGAGTGATATTCCATTGTACATAAGGACCACAACTTTTTTATCCATTTTTCGCTTTCCTGGGATATTTAAGGTGGAATGAAGTGGAGGTCCTTGTCAACAGAGCAGCCCTAAACTTTGGGGTGCTTGTGTCTTGCTGATTTTCAATTTTCCCACTTTATCCCCCCATGCGTGGAAGTGCCCTATGCTCTCTAAGCTGTGTTTTTTAGATGTTTCAGGACACACCGTACACTTCTCCAGAGTGGCTGTTGGCAATTTACATCCCGCCCATCAGTGTAGCAAGGCTCCCATTTCTCCATGGCCTGTCCTGCATTTCTGGTTTTGACACTTTTTTCAGCATGGCCCTTTTGACCGATGGGAAGCGAGACTTCTTTGTAGCGCTGATTTGCCTTTCCAGGTTGCTTGGTTGGCCAAAAAGGGCGTATGCGTTTTTTCCTGAATATATTCAGGAAAAAACGCATACGCCCTTTTTGGCCAAGGGCATCATTGTCAACGTTTTGCCGCTTTTCATGTGCTTTAAAGGCGATTCGAATCTACCTCCTGAAATCTGTTTCCTGCAATTCTGCCTTGATTTCAAATCCTCTTCTTTGCCTTCCCTCAATATATTTGTGGAAGAGAGTTATCATTTATAACTCTGCAGGTTTGTGAATTGCAGTGCCCTGAAGCTCCATTTTACAAGTCGGTTTTTTGGGAGCTGGCCGCAAAAGCGCAGGATGGCTTCAGGCCCTGTTCTGGTTCAGGGGGGCAGGCTGAGCCTGTGGTTAATTCTTCTTCCTGATAGGAAAATAGAGTGACCTGTGCCTGTCCCAACACCAAGAGCTAGTCTCTCATTGGTTCCCGTCTTCCCGTTCATCCTCAGGACAAATTGCAACCTGTACGGAACAGGAGGTTAAAGGTGCTGATGCTCCAAGTAGGGAGATTGCTAGTAAAGTGGCTGGAATGGCGAACCCGAGCACAAGGAGATGAGAAATGAGGTGCGTTTTAGAAACCTTTCCCCATCACACGGTGTACCATCTTCTGGGTTTCTCATGCATGTTTTCGATGTAGGAAGATGCCCTTGAACCTGGAGATTTGGGACCCATGCGATGGGTAGCACGCAGTATTACTTTAAAGGGTCTGCGTTTGCTCACCCAACCTCACCAAACCTCTCAGCCCCAAGAGTGTCCACCCTTATGTCTCATCCAGCTGTGGGTCTAGATATGGTCAATCCAGGTTGCATCACAGCCCCTGAACGAATTGTGTAAGAATTTCTCTCTCTTTCCCTGTCTTTGTTTCATGGGTTTTTAAAAGTAATTTATTTTTATAATGGGGTTTAGCTGCTTTTCACGGCTGTGTTTATGCCGCTTTACACCCACTTGACACACTAACAGAGAGATATCAATACATAGGTTTTAAGATTATTACTAGTCACATATATTCTTGTGCGGTGAATCGGGCGTGTTGAGTCCAGTTCTCTGAGCAAGGAGTAGGTCTTGTCTATTCCATATTGGGTTTATGGAACGGTATCTGAGCTAATTTGAAACTCTTGTTTTATGTATCACCCCACCTCACCTTTCCCGTTAAGCAGCCATAGTGTGTTTTCTGCATGTGTGACTCTGTTCTGTTTTGTAATTCAGTTCAAGTGTAACGGTTTTTACATTCCCTCTATAAGTGACACCTTATGAGAAGTGTCCTTTTCTGTGTGACTTATTTCACTTAGAATCGTCTTACCTAAATCCACTCATCATGCTGCTACTAGCCTTATGACATTGATTTCATGGCTGAGTGATATTCCATTGTACATAAGGACCACAACTTTTTTATCCATTTTTCGCTTTCCTGGGATATTTAAGGTGGAAGGAAGTGGAGGTCCTTGTCAACAGAGCAGCCCTAAACTTTGGGGTGCTTGTGTCTTGCTGATTTTCAATTTTCCCACTTTATCCCCCCATGCGTGGAAGTGCCCTATGCTCTCTAAGCTGTGTTTTTTAGATGTTTCAGGACACACCGTACACTTCTCCAGAGTGGCTGTTGGCAATTTACATCCCGCCCATCAGTGTAGCAAGGCTCCCATTTCTCCATGGCCTGTCCTGCATTTCTGGTTTTGACAGTTTTTTCAGCATGGCCCTTTTGACCGATGGGAAGCGAGACTTCTTTGTAGCGCTGATTTGCCTTTCCAGGTTGCTTGGTTGGCCAAAAAGGGCGTATGCGTTTTTTCCTGAATATATTCAGGAAAAAACGCATACGCCCTTTTTGGCCAAGGGCATCATTGTCAACGTTTTGCCGCTTTTCATGTGCTTTAAAGGCGATTCGAATCTACCTCCTGAAATCTGTTTCCTGCAATTCTGCCTTGATTTCAAATCCTCTTCTTTGCCTTCCCTCAATATATTTGTGGACGAGAGTTATCATTTATAACTCTGCTGGTTTGTGAATTGCAGTGCCCTGAAGCTCCATTTTACAAGTCGGTTTTTTGGGAGCCGGCCGCAAAAGCGCAGGATGGCTTCAGGCCCTGTTCTGGTTCAGGGGGGCAGGCTGAGCCTGTGGTTAATTCTTCTTCCTGATAGGAAAATAGAGTGACCTGTGCCTGTCCCAACACCAAGAGCTAGTCTCTCATTGGTTCCCGTCTTCCCGTTCATCCTCAGGACAAATTGCAACCTGTACGGAACAGGAGGTTAAAGGTGCTGATGCTCCAAGTAGGGAGATTGCTAGTAAAGTGGCTGGAATGGCGAACCCGAGCACAAGGAGATGAGAAATGAGGTGCGTTTTAGAAACCTTTCCCCATCACACGGTGTACCATCTTCTGGGTTTCTCATGCATGTTTTCGATGTAGGAAGATGCCCTTGAACCTGGAGATTTGGGACCCATGCGATGGGTAGCACGCAGTATTACTTTAAAGGGTCTGCGTTTGCTCACCCAACCTCACCAAACCTCTCAGCCCCAAGAGTGTCCACCCTTATGTCTCATCCAGCTGTGGGTCTAGATATGGTCAATCCAGGTTGCATCACAGCCCCTGAACGAATTGTGTAAGAATTTCTCTCTCTTTCCCTGTCTTTGTTTCATGGGTTTTTAAAAGTAATTTATTTTTATAATGGGGTTTAGCTGCTTTTCACGGCTGTGTTTATGCCGCTTTACACCCACTTGACACACTAACAGAGAGATATCAATACATAGGTTTTAAGATTATTACTAGTCACATATATTCTTGTGCGGTGAATCGGGCGTGTTGAGTCCAGTTCTCTGAGCAAGGAGTAGGTCTTGTCTATTCCATATTGGGTTTATGGAACGGTATCTGAGCTAATTTGAAACTCTTGTTTTATGTATCACCCCACCTCACCTTTCCCGTTAAGCAGCCATAGTGTGTTTTCTGCATGTGTGACTCTGTTCTGTTTTGTAATTCAGTTCAAGTGTAACGGTTTTTACATTCCCTCTATAAGTGACACCTTATGAGAAGTGTCCTTTTCTGTGTGACTTATTTCACTTAGAATCGTCTTACCTAAATCCACTCATCATGCTGCTACTAGCCTTATGACATTGATTTCATGGCTGAGTGATATTCCATTGTACATAAGGACCACAACTTTTTTATCCATTTTTCGCTTTCCTGGGATATTTAAGGTGGAAGGAAGTGGAGGTCCTTGTCAACAGAGCAGCCCTAAACTTTGGGGTGCTTGTGTCTTGCTGATTTTCAATTTTCCCACTTTATCCCCCCATGCGTGGAAGTGCCCTATGCTCTCTAAGCTGTGTTTTTTAGATGTTTCAGGACACACCGTACACTTCTCCAGAGTGGCTGTTGGCAATTTACATCCCGCCCATCAGTGTAGCAAGGCTCCCATTTCTCCATGGCCTGTCCTGCATTTCTGGTTTTGACAGTTTTTTCAGCATGGCCCTTTTGACCGATGGGAAGCGAGACTTCTTTGTAGCGCTGATTTGCCTTTCCAGGTTGCTTGGTTGGCCAAAAAGGGCGTATGCGTTTTTTCCTGAATATATTCAGGAAAAAACGCATACGCCCTTTTTGGCCAAGGGCATCATTGTCAACGTTTTGCCGCTTTTCATGTGCTTTAAAGGCGATTCGAATCTACCTCCTGAAATCTGTTTCCTGCAATTCTGCCTTGATTTCAAATCCTCTTCTTTGCCTTCCCTCAATATATTTGTGGACGAGAGTTATCATTTATAACTCTGCTGGTTTGTGAATTGCAGTGCCCTGAAGCTCCATTTTACAAGTCGGTTTTTTGGGAGCCGGCCGCAAAAGCGCAGGATGGCTTCAGGCCCTGTTCTGGTTCAGGGGGGCAGGCTGAGCCTGTGGTTAATTCTTCTTCCTGATAGGAAAATAGAGTGACCTGTGCCTGTCCCAACACCAAGAGCTAGTCTCTCATTGGTTCCCGTCTTCCCGTTCATCCTCAGGACAAATTGCAACCTGTACGGAACAGGAGGTTAAAGGTGCTGATGCTCCAAGTAGGGAGATTGCTAGTAAAGTGGCTGGAATGGCGAACCCGAGCACAAGGAGATGAGAAATGAGGTGCGTTTTAGAAACCTTTCCCCATCACACGGTGTACCATCTTCTGGGTTTCTCATGCATGTTTTCGATGTAGGAAGATGCCCTTGAACCTGGAGATTTGGGACCCATGCGATGGGTAGCACGCAGTATTACTTTAAAGGGTCTGCGTTTGCTCACCCAACCTCACCAAACCTCTCAGCCCCAAGAGTGTCCACCCTTATGTCTCATCCAGCTGTGGGTCTAGATATGGTCAATCCAGGTTGCATCACAGCCCCTGAACGAATTGTGTAAGAATTTCTCTCTCTTTCCCTGTCTTTGTTTCATGGGTTTTTAAAAGTAATTTATTTTTATAATGGGGTTTAGCTGCTTTTCACGGCTGTGTTTATGCCGCTTTACACCCACTTGACACACTAACAGAGAGATATCAATACATAGGTTTTAAGATTATTACTAGTCACATATATTCTTGTGCGGTGAATCGGGCGTGTTGAGTCCAGTTCTCTGAGCAAGGAGTAGGTCTTGTCTATTCCATATTGGGTTTATGGAACGGTATCTGAGCTAATTTGAAACTCTTGTTTTATGTATCACCCCACCTCACCTTTCCCGTTAAGCAGCCATAGTGTGTTTTCTGCATGTGTGACTCTGTTCTGTTTTGTAATTCAGTTCAAGTGTAACGGTTTTTACATTCCCTCTATAAGTGACACCTTATGAGAAGTGTCCTTTTCTGTGTGACTTATTTCACTTAGAATCGTCTTACCTAAATCCACTCATCATGCTGCTACTAGCCTTATGACATTGATTTCATGGCTGAGTGATATTCCATTGTACATAAGGACCACAACTTTTTTATCCATTTTTCGCTTTCCTGGGATATTTAAGGTGGAAGGAAGTGGAGGTCCTTGTCAACAGAGCAGCCCTAAACTTTGGGGTGCTTGTGTCTTGCTGATTTTCAATTTTCCCACTTTATCCCCCCATGCGTGGAAGTGCCCTATGCTCTCTAAGCTGTGTTTTTTAGATGTTTCAGGACACACCGTACACTTCTCCAGAGTGGCTGTTGGCAATTTACATCCCGCCCATCAGTGTAGCAAGGCTCCCATTTCTCCATGGCCTGTCCTGCATTTCTGGTTTTGACAGTTTTTTCAGCATGGCCCTTTTGACCGATGGGAAGCGAGACTTCTTTGTAGCGCTGATTTGCCTTTCCAGGTTGCTTGGTTGGCCAAAAAGGGCGTATGCGTTTTTTCCTGAATATATTCAGGAAAAAACGCATACGCCCTTTTTGGCCAAGGGCATCATTGTCAACGTTTTGCCGCTTTTCATGTGCTTTAAAGGCGATTCGAATCTACCTCCTGAAATCTGTTTCCTGCAATTCTGCCTTGATTTCAAATCCTCTTCTTTGCCTTCCCTCAATATATTTGTGGACGAGAGTTATCATTTATAACTCTGCTGGTTTGTGAATTGCAGTGCCCTGAAGCTCCATTTTACAAGTCGGTTTTTTGGGAGCCGGCCGCAAAAGCGCAGGATGGCTTCAGGCCCTGTTCTGGTTCAGGGGGGCAGGCTGAGCCTGTGGTTAATTCTTCTTCCTGATAGGAAAATAGAGTGACCTGTGCCTGTCCCAACACCAAGAGCTAGTCTCTCATTGGTTCCCGTCTTCCCGTTCATCCTCAGGACAAATTGCAACCTGTACGGAACAGGAGGTTAAAGGTGCTGATGCTCCAAGTAGGGAGATTGCTAGTAAAGTGGCTGGAATGGCGAACCCGAGCACAAGGAGATGAGAAATGAGGTGCGTTTTAGAAACCTTTCCCCATCACACGGTGTACCATCTTCTGGGTTTCTCATGCATGTTTTCGATGTAGGAAGATGCCCTTGAACCTGGACATTTGGGACCCATGCGATGGGTAGCACGCAGTATTACTTTAAAGGGTCTGCGTTTGCTCACCCAACCTCACCAAACCTCTCAGCCCCAAGAGTGTCCACCCTTATGTCTCATCCAGCTGTGGGTCTAGATATGGTCAATCCAGGTTGCATCACAGCCCCTGAACGAATTGTGTAAGAATTTCTCTCTCTTTCCCTGTCTTTGTTTCATGGGTTTTTAAAAGTAATTTATTTTTATAATGGGGTTTAGCTGCTTTTCACGGCTGTGTTTATGCCGCTTTACACCCACTTGACACACTAACAGAGAGATATCAATACATAGGTTTTAAGATTATTACTAGTCACATATATTCTTGTGCGGTGAATCGGGCGTGTTGAGTCCAGTTCTCTGAGCAAGGAGTAGGTCTTGTCTATTCCATATTGGGTTTATGGAACGGTATCTGAGCTAATTTGAAACTCTTGTTTTATGTATCACCCCACCTCACCTTTCCCGTTAAGCAGCCATAGTGTGTTTTCTGCATGTGTGACTCTGTTCTGTTTTGTAATTCAGTTCAAGTGTAACGGTTTTTACATTCCCTCTATAAGTGACACCTTATGAGAAGTGTCCTTTTCTGTGTGACTTATTTCACTTAGAATCGTCTTACCTAAATCCACTCATCATGCTGCTACTAGCCTTATGACATTGATTTCATGGCTGAGTGATATTCCATTGTACATAAGGACCACAACTTTTTTATCCATTTTTCGCTTTCCTGGGATATTTAAGGTGGAAGGAAGTGGAGGTCCTTGTCAACAGAGCAGCCCTAAACTTTGGGGTGCTTGTGTCTTGCTGATTTTCAATTTTCCCACTTTATCCCCCCATGCGTGGAAGTGCCCTATGCTCTCTAAGCTGTGTTTTTTAGATGTTTCAGGACACACCGTACACTTCTCCAGAGTGGCTGTTGGCAATTTACATCCCGCCCATCAGTGTAGCAAGGCTCCCATTTCTCCATGGCCTGTCCTGCATTTCTGGTTTTGACAGTTTTTTCAGCATGGCCCTTTTGACCGATGGGAAGCGAGACTTCTTTGTAGCGCTGATTTGCCTTTCCAGGTTGCTTGGTTGGCCAAAAAGGGCGTATGCGTTTTTTCCTGAATATATTCAGGAAAAAACGCATACGCCCTTTTTGGCCAAGGGCATCATTGTCAACGTTTTGCTGCTTTTCATGTGCTTTAAAGGCGATTCGAATCTACCTCCTGAAATCTGTTTCCTGCAATTCTGCCTTGATTTCAAATCCTCTTCTTTGCCTTCCCTCAATATATTTGTGGACGAGAGTTATCATTTATAACTCTGCTGGTTTGTGAATTGCAGTGCCCTGAAGCTCCATTTTACAAGTCGGTTTTTTGGGAGCCGGCCGCAAAAGCGCAGGATGGCTTCAGGCCCTGTTCTGGTTCAGGGGGGCAGGCTGAGCCTGTGGTTAATTCTTCTTCCTGATAGGAAAATAGAGTGACCTGTGCCTGTCCCAACACCAAGAGCTAGTCTCTCATTGGTTCCCGTCTTCCCGTTCATCCTCAGGACAAATTGCAACCTGTACGGAACAGGAGGTTAAAGGTGCTGATGCTCCAAGTAGGGAGATTGCTAGTAAAGTGGCTGGAATGGCGAACCCGAGCACAAGGAGATGAGAAATGAGGTGCGTTTTAGAAACCTTTCCCCATCACACGGTGTACCATCTTCTGGGTTTCTCATGCATGTTTTCGATGTAGGAAGATGCCCTTGAACCTGGAGATTTGGGACCCATGCGATGGGTAGCACGCAGTATTACTTTAAAGGGTCTGCGTTTGCTCACCCAACCTCACCAAACCTCTCAGCCCCAAGAGTGTCCACCCTTATGTCTCATCCAGCTGTGGGTCTAGATATGGTCAATCCAGGTTGCATCACAGCCCCTGAACGAATTGTGTAAGAATTTCTCTCTCTTTCCCTGTCTTTGTTTCATGGGTTTTTAAAAGTAATTTATTTTTATAATGGGGTTTAGCTGCTTTTCACGGCTGTGTTTATGCCGCTTTACACCCACTTGACACACTAACAGAGAGATATCAATACATAGGTTTTAAGATTATTACTAGTCACATATATTCTTGTGCGGTGAATCGGGCGTGTTGAGTCCAGTTCTCTGAGCAAGGAGTAGGTCTTGTCTATTCCATATTGGGTTTATGGAACGGTATCTGAGCTAATTTGAAACTCTTGTTTTATGTATCACCCCACCTCACCTTTCCCGTTAAGCAGCCATAGTGTGTTTTCTGCATGTGTGACTCTGTTCTGTTTTGTAATTCAGTTCAAGTGTAACGGTTTTTACATTCCCTCTATAAGTGACACCTTATGAGAAGTGTCCTTTTCTGTGTGACTTATTTCACTTAGAATCGTCTTACCTAAATCCACTCATCATGCTGCTACTAGCCTTATGACATTGATTTCATGGCTGAGTGATATTCCATTGTACATAAGGACCACAACTTTTTTATCCATTTTTCGCTTTCCTGGGATATTTAAGGTGGAAGGAAGTGGAGGTCCTTGTCAACAGAGCAGCCCTAAACTTTGGGGTGCTTGTGTCTTGCTGATTTTCAATTTTCCCACTTTATCCCCCCATGCGTGGAAGTGCCCTATGCTCTCTAAGCTGTGTTTTTTAGATGTTTCAGGACACACCGTACACTTCTCCAGAGTGGCTGTTGGCAATTTACATCCCGCCCATCAGTGTAGCAAGGCTCCCATTTCTCCATGGCGTGTCCTGCATTTCTGGTTTTGACACTTTTTTCAGCATGGCCCTTTTGACCGATGGGAAGCGAGACTTCTTTGTAGCGCTGATTTGCCTTTCCAGGTTGCTTGGTTGGCCAAAAAGGGCGTATGCGTTTTTTCCTGAATATATTCAGGAAAAAACGCATACGCCCTTTTTGGCCAAGGGCATCATTGTCAACGTTTTGCCGCTTTTCATGTGCTTTAAAGGCGATTCGAATCTACCTCCTGAAATCTGTTTCCTGCAATTCTGCCTTGATTTCAAATCCTCTTCTTTGCCTTCCCTCAATATATTTGTGGACGAGAGTTATCATTTATAACTCTGCAGGTTTGTGAATTGCAGTGCCCTGAAGCTCCATTTTACAAGTCGCTTTTTTGGGAGCCGGCCGCAAAAGCGCAGGATGGCTTCAGGCCCTGTTCTGGTTCCGGGGGGCAGGCTGAGCCTGTGGTTAATTCTTCTTCCTGATGGGAAAATAGAGTGACCTGTGCCTGTCCCAACACCAAGAGCTAGTCTCTCATTGGTTCCCCGTCTCCCCGTTCATCCTCAGGACAAATTGCAACCTGTACGGAACAGGAGGTTAAAGGTGCTGATGCTCCAAGTAGGGAGATTGCTAGTAAAGTGGCTGGAATGGCGAACCCGAGCACAAGGAGATGAGAAATGAGGTGCGTTTTAGAAACCTTTCCCCATCACACGGTGTACCATCTTCTGGGTTTCTCATGCATGTTTTCGATGTAGGAAGATGCCCTTGAACCTGGAGATTTGGGACCCATGCGATGGGTAGCACGCAGTATTACTTTAAAGGGTCTGCGTTTGCTCACCCAACCTCACCAAACCTCTCAGCCCCAAGAGTGTCCACCCTTATGTCTCATCCAGCTGTGGGTCTAGATATGGTCAATCCAGGTTGCATCACAGCCCCTGAACGAATTGTGTAAGAATTTCTCTCTCTTTCCCTGTCTTTGTTTCATGGGTTTTTAAAAGTAATTTATTTTTATAATGGGGTTTAGCTGCTTTTCACGGCTGTGTTTATGCCGCTTTACACCCACTTGACACACTAACAGAGAGATATCAATACATAGGTTTTAAGATTATTACTAGTCAGATATATTCTTGTGCGGTGAATCGGGCGTGTTGAGTCCAGTTCTCTGAGCAAGGAGTAGGTCTTGTCTATTCCATATTGGGTTTATGGAACGGTATCTGAGCTAATTTGAAACTCTTGTTTTATGTATCACCCCACCTCACCTTTCCCGTTAAGCAGCCATAGTGTGTTTTCTGCATGTGTGACTCTGTTCTGTTTTGTAATTCAGTTCAAGTGTAACGGTTTTTACATTCCCTCTATAAGTGACACCTTATGAGAAGTGTCCTTTTCTGTGTGACTTATTTCACTTAGAATCGTCTTACCTAAATCCACTCATCATGCTGCTACTAGCCTTATGACATTGATTTCATGGCTGAGTGATATTCCATTGTACATAAGGACCACAACTTTTTTATCCATTTTTCGCTTTCCTGGGATATTTAAGGTGGAAGGAAGTGGAGGTCCTTGTCAACAGAGCAGCCCTAAACTTTGGGGTGCTTGTGTCTTGCTGATTTTCAATTTTCCCACTTTATCCCCCCATGCGTGGAAGTGCCCTATGCTCTCTAAGCTGTGTTTTTTAGATGTTTCAGGACACACCGTACACTTCTCCAGAGTGGCTGTTGGCAATTTACATCCCGCCCATCAGTGTAGCAAGGCTCCCATTTCTCCATGGCGTGTCCTGCATTTCTGGTTTTGACACTTTTTTCAGCATGGCCCTTTTGACCGATGGGAAGCGAGACTTCTTTGTAGCGCTGATTTGCCTTTCCAGGTTGCTTGGTTGGCCAAAAAGGCCGTATGCGTTTTTTCCTGAATATATTCAGGAAAAAACGCATACGCCCTTTTTGGCCAAGGGCATCATTGTCAACGTTTTGCCGCTTTTCATGTGCTTTAAAGGCGATTCGAATCTACCTCCTGAAATCTGTTTCCTGCAATTCTGCCTTGATTTCAAATCCTCTTCTTTGCCTTCCCTCAATATATTTGTGGACGAGAGTTATCATTTATAACTCTGCAGGTTTGTGAATTGCAGTGCCCTGAAGCTCCATTTTACAAGTCGCTTTTTTGGGAGCCGGCCCCAAAACGCAGGATGGCTTCAGGCCCTGTTCTGGTTCAGGGGGGCAGGCTGAGCCTGTGGTTAATTCTTCTTCCTGATGGGAAAATAGAGTGACCTGTGCCTGTCCCAACACCAAGAGCTAGTCTCTCATTGGTTCCCTGTCTCCCCGTTCATCCTCAGGACAAATTGCAACCTGTACGGAACAGGAGGTTAAAGGTGCTGATGCTCCAAGTAGGGAGATTGCTAGTAAAGTGGCTGGAATGGCGAACCCGAGCACAAGGAGATGAGAAATGAGGTGCGTTTTAGAAACCTTTCCCCATCACACGGTGTACCATCTTCTGGGTTTCTCATGCATGTTTTCGATGTAGGAAGATGCCCTTGAACCTGGAGATTTGGGACCCATGCGATGGGTAGCACGCAGTATTACTTTAAAGGGTCTGCGTTTGCTCACCCAACCTCACCAAACCTCTCAGCCCCAAGAGTGTCCACCCTTATGTCTCATCCAGCTGTGGGTCTAGATATGGTCAATCCAGGTTGCATCACAGCTCCTGAAAGAATTGTGTAAGAATTTCTCTCTCTTTCCCTGTCTTTGTTTCATGGGTTTTTAAAAGTAATTTATTTTTATAATGGGGTTTAGCTGCTTTTCACGGCTGTGTTTATGCCGCTTTACACCCACTTGACACACTAACAGAGAGATATCAATACATAGGTTTTAAGATTATTACTAGTCAGATATATTCTTGTGCGGTGAATCGGGCGTGTTGAGTCCAGTTCTCTGAGCAAGGAGTAGGTCTTGTCTATTCCATATTGGGTTTATGGAACGGTATCTGAGCTAATTTGAAACTCTTGTTTTATGTATCACCCCACCTCACCTTTCCCGTTAAGCAGCCATAGTGTGTTTTCTGCATGTGTGACTCTGTTCTGTTTTGTAATTCAGTTCAAGTGTAACGGTTTTTACATTCCCTCTATAAGTGACACCTTATGAGAAGTGTCCTTTTCTGTGTGACTTATTTCACTTAGAATCGTCTTACCTAAATCCACTCATCATGCTGCTACTAGCCTTATGACATTGATTTCATGGCTGAGTGATATTCCATTGTACATAAGGACCACAACTTTTTTATCCATTTTTCGCTTTCCTGGGATATTTAAGGTGGAAGGAAGTGGAGGTCCTTGTCAACAGAGCAGCCCTAAACTTTGGGGTGCTTGTGTCTTGCTGATTTTCAATTTTCCCACTTTATCCCCCCATGCGTGGAAGTGCCCTATGCTCTCTAAGCTGTGTTTTTTAGATGTTTCAGGACACACCGTACACTTCTCCAGAGTGGCTGTTGGCAATTTACATCCCGCCCATCAGTGTAGCAAGGCTCCCATTTCTCCATGGCCTGTCCTGCATTTCTGGTTTTGACACTTTTTTCAGCATGGCCCTTTTGACCGATGGGAAGCGAGACTTCTTTGTAGCGCTGATTTGCCTTTCCAGGTTGCTTGGTTGGCCAAAAAGGGCGTATGCGTTTTTTCCTGAATATATTCAGGAAAAAACGCATACGCCCTTTTTGGCCAAGGGCATCATTGTCAACGTTTTGCCGCTTTTCATGTGCTTTAAAGGCGATTCGAATCTACCTCCTGAAATCTGTTTCCTGCAATTCTGCCTTGATTTCAAATCCTCTTCTTTGCCTTCCCTCAATATATTTGTGGACGAGAGTTATCATTTATAACTCTGCAGGTTTGTGAATTGCAGTGCCCTGAAGCTCCATTTTACAAGTCGCTTTTTTGGGAGCCGGCCCCAAAACGCAGGATGGCTTCAGGCCCTGTTCTGGTTCAGGGGGGCAGGCTGAGCCTGTGGTTAATTCTTCTTCCTGATGGGAAAATAGAGTGACCTGTGCCTGTCCCAACACCAAGAGCTAGTCTCTCATTGGTTCCCCGTCTCCCCGTTCATCCTCAGGACAAATTGCAACCTGTACGGAACAGGAGGTTAAAGGTGCTGATGCTCCAAGTAGGGAGATTGCTAGTAAAGTGGCTGGAATGGCGAACCCGAGCACAAGGAGATGAGAAATGAGGTGCGTTTTAGAAACCTTTCCCCATCACACGGTGTACCATCTTCTGGGTTTCTCATGCATGTTTTCGATGTAGGAAGATGCCCTTGAACCTGGAGATTTGGGACCCATGCGATGGGTAGCACGCAGTATTACTTTAAAGGGTCTGCGTTTGCTCACCCAACCTCACCAAACCTCTCAGCCCCAAGAGTGTCCACCCTTATGTCTCATCCAGCTGTGGGTCTAGATATGGTCAATCCAGGTTGCATCACAGCTCCTGAACGAATTGTGTAAGAATTTCTCTCTCTTTCCCTGTCTTTGTTTCATGGGTTTTTAAAAGTAATTTATTTTTATAATGGGGTTTAGCTGCTTTTCACGGCTGTGTTTATGCCGCTTTACACCCACTTGACACACTAACAGAGAGATATCAATACATAGGTTTTAAGATTATTACTAGTCAGATATATTCTTGTGCGGTGAATCGGGCGTGTTGAGTCCAGTTCTCTGAGCAAGGAGTAGGTCTTGTCTATTCCATATTGGGTTTATGGAACGGTATCTGAGCTAATTTGAAACTCTTGTTTTATGTATCACCCCACCTCACCTTTCCCGTTAAGCAGCCATAGTGTGTTTTCTGCATGTGTGACTCTGTTCTGTTTTGTAATTCAGTTCAAGTGTAACGGTTTTTACATTCCCTCTATAAGTGACACCTTATGAGAAGTGTCCTTTTCTGTGTGACTTATTTCACTTAGAATCGTCTTACCTAAATCCACTCATCATGCTGCTACTAGCCTTATGACATTGATTTCATGGCTGAGTGATATTCCATTGTACATAAGGACCACAACTTTTTTATCCATTTTTCGCTTTCCTGGGATATTTAAGGTGGAAGGAAGTGGAGGTCCTTGTCAACAGAGCAGCCCTAAACTTTGGGGTGCTTGTGTCTTGCTGATTTTCAATTTTCCCACTTTATCCCCCCATGCGTGGAAGTGCCCTATGCTCTCTAAGCTGTGTTTTTTAGATGTTTCAGGACACACCGTACACTTCTCCAGAGTGGCTGTTGGCAATTTACATCCCGCCCATCAGTGTAGCAAGGCTCCCATTTCTCCATGGCGTGTCCTGCATTTCTGGTTTTGACACTTTTTTCAGCATGGCCCTTTTGACCGATGGGAAGCGAGACTTCTTTGTAGCGCTGATTTGCCTTTCCAGGTTGCTTGGTTGGCCAAAAAGGGCGTATGCGTTTTTTCCTGAATATATTCAGGAAAAAACGCATACGCCCTTTTTGGCCAAGGGCATCATTGTCAACGTTTTGCCGCTTTTCATGTGCTTTAAAGGCGATTCGAATCTACCTCCTGAAATCTGTTTCCTGCAATTCTGCCTTGATTTCAAATCCTCTTCTTTGCCTTCCCTCAATATATTTGTGGACGAGAGTTATCATTTATAACTCTGCAGGTTTGTGAATTGCAGTGCCCTGAAGCTCCATTTTACAAGTCGCTTTTTTGGGAGCCGGCCCCAAAACGCAGGATGGCTTCAGGCCCTGTTCTGGTTCAGGGGGGCAGGCTGAGCCTGTGGTTAATTCTTCTTCCTGATGGGAAAATAGAGTGACCTGTGCCTGTCCCAACACCAAGAGCTAGTCTCTCATTGGTTCCCCGTCTCCCCGTTCATCCTCAGGACAAATTGCAACCTGTACGGAACAGGAGGTTAAAGGTGCTGATGCTCCAAGTAGGGAGATTGCTAGTAAAGTGGCTGGAATGGCGAACCCGAGCACAAGGAGATGAGAAATGAGGTGCGTTTTAGAAACCTTTCCCCATCACACGGTGTACCATCTTCTGGGTTTCTCATGCATGTTTTCGATGTAGGAAGATGCCCTTGAACCTGGAGATTTGGGACCCATGCGATGGGTAGCACGCAGTATTACTTTAAAGGGTCTGCGTTTGCTCACCCAACCTCACCAAACCTCTCAGCCCCAAGAGTGTCCACCCTTATGTCTCATCCAGCTGTGGGTCTAGATATGGTCAATCCAGGTTGCATCACAGCTCCTGAACGAATTGTGTAAGAATTTCTCTCTCTTTCCCTGTCTTTGTTTCATGGGTTTTTAAAAGTAATTTATTTTTATAATGGGGTTTAGCTGCTTTTCACGGCTGTGTTTATGCCGCTTTACACCCACTTGACACACTAACAGAGAGATATCAATACATAGGTTTTAAGATTATTACTAGTCAGATATATTCTTGTGCGGTGAATCGGGAGTGTTGAGTCCAGTTCTCTGAGCAAGGAGTAGGTCTTGTCTATTCCATATTGGGTTTATGGAACGGTATCTGAGCTAATTTGAAACTCTTGTTTTATGTATCACCCCACCTCACCTTTCCCGTTAAGCAGCCATAGTGTGTTTTCTGCATGTGTGACTCTGTTCTGTTTTGTAATTCAGTTCAAGTGTAACGGTTTTTACATTCCCTCTATAAGTGACACCTTATGAGAAGTGTCCTTTTCTGTGTGACTTATTTCACTTAGAATCGTCTTACCTAAATCCACTCATCATGCTGCTACTAGCCTTATGACATTGATTTCATGGCTGAGTGATATTCCATTGTACATAAGGACCACAACTTTTTTATCCATTTTTCGCTTTCCTGGGATATTTAAGGTGGAAGGAAGTGGAGGTCCTTGTCAACAGAGCAGCCCTAAACTTTGGGGTGCTTGTGTCTTGCTGATTTTCAATTTTCCCACTTTATCCCCCCATGCGTGGAAGTGCCCTATGCTCTCTAAGCTGTGTTTTTTAGATGTTTCAGGACACACCGTACACTTCTCCAGAGTGGCTGTTGGCAATTTACATCCCGCCCATCAGTGTAGCAAGGCTCCCATTTCTCCATGGCCTGTCCTGCATTTCTGGTTTTGACACTTTTTTCAGCATGGCCCTTTTGACCGATGGGAAGCGAGACTTCTTTGTAGCGCTGATTTGCCTTTCCAGGTTGCTTGGTTGGCCAAAAAGGGCGTATGCGTTTTTTCCTGAATATATTCAGGAAAAAACGCATACGCCCTTTTTGGCCAAGGGCATCATTGTCAACGTTTTGCCGCTTTTCATGTGCTTTAAAGGCGATTCGAATCTACCTCCTGAAATCTGTTTCCTGCAATTCTGCCTTGATTTCAAATCCTCTTCTTTGCCTTCCCTCAATATATTTGTGGACGAGAGTTATCATTTATAACTCTGCAGGTTTGTGAATTGCAGTGCCCTGAAGCTCCATTTTACAAGTCGCTTTTTTGGGAGCTGGCCGCAAAAGCGCCGGATGGCTTCAGGCCCTGTTCTGGTTCTGGGGGGCAGGCTGAGCCTGTGGTTAATTCTTCTTCCTGATGGGAAAATAGAGTGACCTGTGCCTGTCCCAACACCAAGAGCTAGTCTCTCATTGGTTCCCCATCTTCCCGTTCATCCTCAGGACAAATTGCAACCTGTACGGAACAGGAGGTTAAAGGTGCTGATGCTCCAAGTAGGGAGATTGCTAGTAAAGTGGCTGGAATGGCGAACCCGAGCACAAGGAGATGAGAAATGAGGTGCGTTTTAGAAACCTTTCCCCATCACACGGTGTACCATCTTCTGGGTTTCTCATGCATGTTTTCGATGTAGGAAGATGCCCTTGAACCTGGAGATTTGGGACCCATGCGATGGGTAGCACGCAGTATTACTTTAAATGGTCTGCGTTTGCTCACCCAACCTCACCAAACCTCTCAGCCCCAAGAGTGTCCACCCTTATGTGTCATCCAGCTGTGGGTCTAGATATGGTCAATCCAGGTTGCATCACAGCTCCTGAACGAATTGTGTAAGAATTTCTCTCTCTTTCCCTGTCTTTGTTTCATGGGTTTTTAAAAGTAATTTATTTTTATAATGGGGTTTAGCTGCTTTTCACGGCTGTGTTTATGCCGCTTTACACCCACTTGACACACTAACAGAGAGATATCAATACATAGGTTTTAAGATTATTACTAGTCAGATATATTCTTGTGCGGTGAATCGGGCGTGTTGAGTCCAGTTCTCTGAGCAAGGAGTAGGTCTTGTCTATTACATATTGGGTTTATGGAACGGTATCTGAGCTAATTTGAAACTCTTGTTTTATGTATCACCCCACCTCACCTTTCCCGTTAAGCAGCCATAGTGTGTTTTCTGCATGTGTGACTCTGTTCTGTATTGTAAGTCAGTTCAAGTGTAACGGTTTTTACATTCCCTCTATAAGTGACACCTTATGAGAAGTGTCCTTTTCTGTGTGACTTATTTCACTTAGAATCGTCTTACCTAAATCCACTCATCATGCTGCTACTAGCCTTATGACATTGATTTCATGGCTGAGTGATATTCCATTGTACATAAGGACCACAACTTTTTTATCCATTTTTCGCTTTCCTGGGATATTTAAGGTGGAAGGAAGTGGAGGTCCTTGTCAACAGAGCAGCCCTAAACTTTGGGGTGCTTGTGTCTTGCTGATTTTCAATTTTCCCACTTTATCCCCCCATGCGTGGAAGTACTCTATGCTCTCTAAGCTGTGTTTTTTAGATGTTTCAGGACACACCGTACACTTCTCCAGAGTGGCTGTTGGCAATTTACATCCCGCCCATCAGTGTAGCAAGGCTCCCATTTCTCCATGGCCTGTCCTGCATTTCTGGTTTTGACACTTTTTTCAGCATGGCCCTTTTGACCGATGGGAAGCGAGACTTCTTTGTAGCGCTGATTTGCCTTTCCAGGTTGCTTGGTTGGCCAAAAAGGGCGTATGCGTTTTTTCCTGAATATATTCAGGAAAAAACGCATACGCCCTTTTTGGCCAAGGGCATCATTGTCAACGTTTTGCCGCTTTTCATGTGCTTTAAAGGCGATTCGAATCTACCTCCTGAAATCTGTTTCCTGCAATTCTGCCTTGATTTCAAATCCTCTTCTTTGCCTTCCCTCAATATATTTGTGGACGAGAGTTATCATTTATAACTCTGCAGGTTTGTGAATTGCAGTGCCCTGAAGCTCCATTTTACAAGTCGCTTTTTTGGGAGCTGGCCGCAAAAGCGCAGGATGGCTTCAGGCCCTGTTCTGGTTCCGGGGGGCAGGCTGAGCCTGTGGTTAATTCTTCTTCCTGATGGGAAAATAGAGTGACCTGTGCCTGTCCCAACACCAAGAGCTAGTCTCTCATTGGTTCCCCGTATCCCCGTTCATCCTCAGGACAAATTGCAACCTGTACGGAACAGGAGGTTAAAGGTGCTGATGCTCCAAGTAGGGAGATTGCTAGTAAAGTGGCTGGAATGGCGAACCCGAGCACAAGGAGATGAGAAATGAGGTGCGTTTTAGAAACCTTTCCCCATCACACGGTGTACCATCTTCTGGGTTTCTCATGCATGTTTTCGATGTAGGAAGATGCCCTTGAACCTGGAGATTTGGGACCCATGCGATGGGTAGCACGCAGTATTACTTTAAAGGGTCTGCGTTTGCTCACCCAACCTCACCAAACCTCTCAGCCCCAAGAGTGTCCACCCTTATGTCTCATCCAGCTGTGGGTCTAGATATGGTCAATCCAGGTTGCATCACAGCCCCTGAACGAATTGTGTAAGAATTTCTCTCTCTTTCCCTGTCTTTGTTTCATGGGTTTTTAAAAGTAATTTATTTTTATAATGGGGTTTAGCTGCTTTTCACGGCTGTGTTTATGCCGCTTTACACCCACTTGACACACTAACAGAGAGATATCAATACATAGGTTTTAAGATTATTACTAGTCACATATATTCTTGTGCGGTGAATCGGGCGTGTTGAGTCCAGTTCTCTGAGCAAGGAGTAGGTCTTGTCTATTCCATATTGGGTTTATGGAACGGTATCTGAGCTAATTTGAAACTCTTGTTTTATGTATCACCCCACCTCACCTTTCCCGTTAAACAGCCATAGTGTGTTTTCTGCATGTGTGACTCTGTTCTGTTTTGTAATTCAGTTCAAGTGTAACGGTTTTTACATTCCCTCTATAAGTGACACCTTATGAGAAGTGTCCTTTTCTGTGTGACTTATTTCACTTAGAATCGTCTTACCTAAATCCACTCATCATGCTGCTACTAGCCTTATGACATTGATTTCATGGCTGAGTGATATTCCATTGTACATAAGGACCACAACTTTTTTATCCATTTTTCGCTTTCCTGGGATATTTAAGGTGGAAGGAAGTGGAGGTCCTTGTCAACAGAGCAGCCCTAAACTTTGGGGTGCTTGTGTCTTGCTGATTTTCAATTTTCCCACTTTATCCCCCCATGCGTGGAAGTGCCCTATGCTCTCTAAGCTGTGTTTTTTAGATGTTTCAGGACACACCGTACACTTCTCCAGAGTGGCTGTTGGCAATTTACATCCCGCCCATCAGTGTAGCAAGGCTCCCATTTCTCCATGGCCTGTCCTGCATTTCTGGTTTTGACACTTTTTTCAGCATGGCCCTTTTGACCGATGGGAAGCGAGACTTCTTTGTAGCGCTGATTTGCCTTTCCAGGTTGCTTGGTTGGCCAAAAAGGGCGTATGCGTTTTTTCCTGAATATATTCAGGAAAAAACGCATACGCCCTTTTTGGCCAAGGGCATCATTGTCAACGTTTTGCCGCTTTTCATGTGCTTTAAAGGCGATTCGAATCTACCTCCTGAAATCTGTTTCCTGCAATTCTGCCTTGATTTCAAATCCTCTTCTTTGCCTTCCCTCAATATATTTGTGGACGAGAGTTATCATTTATAACTCTGCATGTTTGTGAATTGCAGTGCCCTGAAGCTCCATTTTACAAGTCGCTTTTTTGGGAGCCGGCCCCAAAACGCAGGATGGCTTCAGGCCCTGTTCTGGTTCAGGGGGGCAGGCTGAGCCTGTGGTTAATTCTTCTTCCTGATGGGAAAATAGAGTGACCTGTGCCTGTCCCAACACCAAGAGCTAGTCTCTCATTGGTTCCCCGTCTCCCCGTTCATCCTCAGGACAAATTGCAACCTGTACGGAACAGGAGGTTAAAGGTGCTGATGCTCCAAGTAGGGAGATTGCTAGTAAAGTGGCTGGAATGGCGAACCCGAGCACAAGGAGATGAGAAATGAGGTGCGTTTTAGAAACCTTTCCCCATCACACGGTGTACCATCTTCTGGGTTTCTCATGCATGTTTTCGATGTAGGAAGATGCCCTTGAACCTGGAGATTTGGGACCCATGCGATGGGTAGCACGCAGTATTACTTTAAAGGGTCTGCGTTTGCTCACCCAACCTCACCAAACCTCTCAGCCCCAAGAGTGTCCACCCTTATGTCTCATCCAGCTGTGGGTCTAGATATGGTCAATCCAGGTTGCATCACAGCTCCTGAACGAATTGTGTAAGAATTTCTCTCTCTTTCCCTGTCTTTGTTTCATGGGTTTTTAAAAGTAATTTATTTTTATAATGGGGTTTAGCTGCTTTTCACGGCTGTGTTTATGCCGCTTTACACCCACTTGACACACTAACAGAGAGATATCAATACATAGGTTTTAAGATTATTACTAGTCAGATATATTCTTGTGCGGTGAATCGGGAGTGTTGAGTCCAGTTCTCTGAGCAAGGAGTAGGTCTTGTCTATTACATATTGGGTTTATGGAACGGTATCTGAGCTAATTTGAAACTCTTGTTTTATGTATCACCCCACCTCACCTTTCCCGTTAAGCAGCCATAGTGTGTTTTCTGCATGTGTGACTCTGTTCTGTTTTGTAATTCAGTTCAAGTGTAACGGTTTTTACATTCCCTCTATAAGTGACACCTTATGAGAAGTGTCCTTTTCTGTGTGACTTATTTCACTTAGAATCGTCTTACCTAAATCCACTCATCATGCTGCTACTAGCCTTATGACATTGATTTCATGGCTGAGTGATATTCCATTGTACATAAGGACCACAACTTTTTTATCCATTTTTCGCTTTCCTGGGATATTTAAGGTGGAAGGAAGTGGAGGTCCTTGTCAACAGAGCAGCCCTAAACTTTGGGGTGCTTGTGTCTTGCTGATTTTCAATTTTCCCACTTTAACCCCCATGCGTGGAAGTGCCCTATGCTCTCTAAGCTGTGTTTTTTAGATGTTTCAGGACACACCGTACACTTCTCCAGAGTGGCTGTTGGCAATTTACATCCCGCCCATCAGTGTAGCAAGGCTCCCATTTCTCCATGGCCTGTCCTGCATTTCTGGTTTTGACACTTTTTTCAGCATGGCCCTTTTGACCGATGGGAAGCGAGACTTCTTTGTAGCGCTGATTTGCCTTTCCAGGTTGCTTGGTTGGCCAAAAAGGGCGTATGCGTTTTTTCCTGAATATATTCAGGAAAAAACGCATACGCCCTTTTTGGCCAAGGGCATCATTGTCAACGTTTTGCCGCTTTTCATGTGCTTTAAAGGCGATTCGAATCTACCTCCTGAAATCTGTTTCCTGCAATTCTGCCTTGATTTCAAATCCTCTTCTTTGCCTTCCCTCAATATATTTGTGGACGAGAGTTATCATTTATAACTCTGCATGTTTGTGAATTGCAGTGCCCTGAAGCTCCATTTTACAAGTCGGTTTTTTGGGAGCTGGCCGCAAAAGCGCAGGATGGCTTCAGGCCCTGTTCTGGTTCAGGGGGGCAGGCTGAGCCTGTGGTTAATTCTTCTTCCTGATAGGAAAATAGAGTGACCTGTGCCTGTCCCAACACCAAGAGCTAGTCTCTCATTGGTTCCCGTCTTCCCGTTCATCCTCAGGACAAATTGCAACCTGTACGGAACAGGAGGTTAAAGGTGCTGATGCTCCAAGTAGGGAGATTGCTAGTAAAGTGGCTGGAATGGCGAACCCGAGCACAAGGAGATGAGAAATGAGGTGCGTTTTAGAAACCTTTCCCCATCACACGGTGTACCATCTTCTGGGTTTCTCATGCATGTTTTCGATGTAGGAAGATGCCCTTGAACCTGGAGATTTGGGACCCATGCGATGGGTAGCACGCAGTATTACTTTAAAGGGTCTGCGTTTGCTCACCCAACCTCACCAAACCTCTCAGCCCCAAGAGTGTCCACCCTTATGTGTCATCCAGCTGTGGGTCTAGATATGGTCAATCCAGGTTGCATCACAGCCCCTGAACGAATTGTGTAAGAATTTCTCTCTCTTTCCCTGTCGTTGTTTCATGGGTTTTTAAAAGTAATTTATTTTTATAATGGGGTTTAGCTGCTTTTCACGGCTGTGTTTATGCCGCTTTACACCCACTTGACACACTAACAGAGAGATATCAATACATAGGTTTTAAGATTATTACTAGTCACATATATTCTTGTGCGGTGAATCGGGCGTGTTGAGTCCAGTTCTCTGAGCAAGGAGTAGGTCTTGTCTATTCCATATTGGGTTTATGGAACGGTATCTGAGCTAATTTGAAACTCTTGTTTTATGTATCACCCCACCTCACCTTTCCCGTTAAGCAGCCATAGTGTGTTTTCTGCATGTGTGACTCTGTTCTGTTTTGTAATTCAGTTCAAGTGTAACGGTTTTTACATTCCCTCTATAAGTGACACCTTATGAGAAGTGTCCTTTTCTGTGTGACTTATTTCACTTAGAATCGTCTTACCTAAATCCACTCATCATGCTGCTACTAGCCTTATGACTTTGATTTCATGGCTGAGTGATATTCCATTGTACATAAGGACCACAACTTTTTTATCCATTTTTCGCTTTCCTGGGATATTTAAGGTGGAAGGAAGTGGAGGTCCTTGTCAACAGAGCAGCCCTAAACTTTGGGGTGCTTGTGTCTTGCTGATTTTCAATTTTCCCACTTTATCCCCCCATGCGTGGAAGTGCCCTATGCTCTCTAAGCTGTGTTTTTTAGATGTTTCAGGACACACCGTACACTTCTCCAGAGTGGCTGTTGGCAATTTACATCCCGCCCATCAGTGTAGCAAGGCTCCCATTTCTCCATGGCCTGTCCTGCATTTCTGGTTTTGACACTTTTTTCAGCATGGCCCTTTTGACCGATGGGAAGCGAGACTTCTTTGTAGCGCTGATTTGCCTTTCCAGGTTGCTTGGTTGGCCAAAAAGGGCGTATGCGTTTTTTCCTGAATATATTCAGGAAAAAACGCATACGCCCTTTTTGGCCAAGGGCATCATTGTCAACGTTTTGCCGCTTTTCATGTGCTTTAAAGGCGATTCGAATCTACCTCCTGAAATCTGTTTCCTGCAATTCTGCCTTGATTTCAAATCCTCTTCTTTGCCTTCCCTCAATATATTTGTGGACGAGAGTTATCATTTATAACTCTGCATGATTGTGAATTGCAGTGCCCTGAAGCTCCATTTTACAAGTCGGTTTTTTGGGAGCTGGCCGCAAAAGCGCAGGATGGCTTCAGGCCCTGTTCTGGTTCCGGGGGGCAGGCTGAGCCTGTGGTTAATTCTTCTTCCTGATAGGAAAATAGAGTGACCTGTGCCTATCCCAAAACCAAGAGCTAGTCTCTCATTGGTTCCCGTCTTCCCGTTCATCCTCAGGACAAATTGCAACCTGTACGGAACAGGAGGTTAAAGGTGCTGATGCTCCAAGTAGGGAGATTGCTAGTAAAGTGGCTGGAATGGCGAACCCGAGCACAAGGAGATGAGAAATGAGGTGCGTTTTAGAAACCTTTCCCCATCACACGGTGTACCATCTTCTGGGTTTCTCATGCATGTTTTCGATGTAGGAAGATGCCCTTGAACCTGGAGATTTGGGACCCATGCGATGGGTAGCACGCAGTATTACTTTAAAGGGTCTGCGTTTGCTCACCCAACCTCACCAAACCTCTCAGCCCCAAGAGTGTCCACCCTTATGTCTCATCCAGCTGTGGGTCTAGATATGGTCAATCCAGGTTGCATCACAGCCCCTGAACGAATTGTGTAAGAATTTCTCTCTCTTTCCCTGTCTTTGTTTCATGGGTTTTTAAAAGTAATTTATTTTTATAATGGGGTTTAGCTGCTTTTCACGGCTGTGTTTATGCCGCTTTACACCCACTTGACACACTAACAGAGAGATATCAATACATAGGTTTTAAGATTATTACTAGTCACATATATTCTTGTGCGGTGAATCGGGCGTGTTGAGTCCAGTTCTCTGAGCAAGGAGTAGGTCTTGTCTATTCCATATTGGGTTTATGGAACGGTATCTGAGCTAATTTGAAACTCTTGTTTTATGTATCACCCCACCTCACCTTTCCCGTTAAGCAGCCATAGTGTGTTTTCTGCATGTGTGACTCTGTTCTGTTTTGTAATTCAGTTCAAGTGTAACGGTTTTTACATTCCCTCTATAAGTGACACCTTATGAGAAGTGTCCTTTTCTGTGTGACTTATTTCACTTAGAATCGTCTTACCTAAATCCACTCATCATGCTGCTACTAGCCTTATGACATTGATTTCATGGCTGAGTGATATTCCATTGTACATAAGGACCACAACTTTTTTATCCATTTTTCGCTTTCCTGGGATATTTAAGGTGGAAGGAAGTGGAGGTCCTTGTCAACAGAGCAGCCCTAAACTTTAGGGTGCTTGTGTCTTGCTGATTTTCAATTTTCCCACTTTATCCCCCCATGCGTGGAAGTGCCCTATGCTCTCTAAGCTGTGTTTTTTAGATGTTTCAGGACACACCGTACACTTCTCCAGAGTGGCTGTTGGCAATTTACATCCCGCCCATCAGTGTAGCAAGGCTCCCATTTCTCCATGGCCTGTCCTGCATTTCTGGTTTTGACACTTTTTTCAGCATGGCCCTTTTGACCGATGGGAAGCGAGACTTCTTTGTAGCGCTGATTTGCCTTTCCAGGTTGCTTGGTTGGCCAAAAAGGGCGTATGCGTTTTTTCCTGAATATATTCAGGAAAAAACGCATACGCCCTTTTTGGCCAAGGGCATCATTGTCAACGTTTTGCCGCTTTTCATGTGCTTTAAAGGCGATTCGAATCTACCTCCTGAAATCTGTTTCCTGCAATTCTGCCTTGATTTCAAATCCTCTTCTTTGCCTTCCCTCAATATATTTGTGGACGAGAGTTATCATTTATAACTCTGCAGGTTTGTGAATTGCAGTGCCCTGAAGCTCCATTTTACAAGTCGCTTTTTTGGGAGCCGGCCCCAAAACGCAGGATGGCTTCAGGCCCTGTTCTGGTTCCGGGGGGCAGGCTGAGCCTGTGGTTAATTCTTCTTCCTGATGGGAAAATAGAGTGACCTGTGCCTGTCCCAACACCAAGAGCTAGTCTCTCATTGGTTCCCCGTATCCCCGTTCATCCTCAGGACAAATTGCAACCTGTACGGAACAGGAGGTTAAAGGTGCTGATGCTCCAAGTAGGGAGATTGCTAGTAAAGTGGCTGGAATGGCGAACCCGAGCACAAGGAGATGAGAAATGAGGTGCGTTTTAGAAACCTTTCCCCATCACACGGTGTACCATCTTCTGGGTTTCTCATGCATGTTTTCGATGTAGGAAGATGCCCTTGAACCTGGAGATTTGGGACCCATGCGATGGGTAGCACGCAGTATTACTTTAAAGGGTCTGCGTTTGCTCACCCAACCTCACCAAACCTCTCAGCCCCAAGAGTGTCCACCCTTATGTCTCATCCAGCTGTGGGTCTAGATATGGTCAATCCAGGTTGCATCACAGCTCCTGAACGAATTGTGTAAGAATTTCTCTCTCTTTCCCTGTCTTTGTTTCATGGGTTTTTAAAAGTAATTTATTTTTATAATGGGGTTTAGCTGCTTTTCACGGCTGTGTTTATGCCGCTTTACACCCACTTGACACACTAACAGAGAGATATCAATACATAGGTTTTAAGATTATTACTAGTCAGATATATTCTTGTGTGGTGAATCGGGAGTGTTGAGTCCAGTTCTCTGAGCAAGGAGTAGGTCTTGTCTATTACATATTGGGTTTATGGAACGGTATCTGAGCTAATTTGAAACTCTTGTTTTATGTATCACCCCACCTCACCTTTCCCGTTAAGCAGCCATAGTGTGTTTTCTGCATGTGTGACTCTGTTCTGTTTTGTAATTCAGTTCAAGTGTAACGGTTTTTACATTCCCTCTATAAGTGACACCTTATGAGAAGTGTCCTTTTCTGTGTGACTTATTTCACTTAGAATCGTCTTACCTAAATCCACTCATCATGCTGCTACTAGCCTTATGACATTGATTTCATGGCTGAGTGATATTCCATTGTACATAAGGACCACAACTTTTTTATCCATTTTTCGCTTTCCTGGGATATTTAAGGTGGAATGAAGTGGAGGTCCTTGTCAACAGAGCAGCCCTAAACTTTGGGGTGCTTGTGTCTTGCTGATTTTCAATTTTCCCACTTTATCCCTCCATGCGTGGAAGTGCCCTATGCTCTCTAAGCTGTGTTTTTTAGATGTTTCAGGACACACCGTACACTTCTCCAGAGTGGCTGTTGGCAATTTACATCCCGCCCATCAGTGTAGCAAGGCTCCCATTTCTCCATGGCCTGTCCTGCATTTCTGGTTTTGACACTTTTTTCAGCATGGCCCTTTTGACCGATGGGAAGCGAGACTTCTTTGTAGCGCTGATTTGCCTTTCCAGGTTGCTTGGTTGGCCAAAAAGGGCGTATGCGTTTTTTCCTGAATATATTCAGGAAAAAACGCATACGCCCTTTTTGGCCAAGGGCATCATTGTCAACGTTTTGCCGCTTTTCATGTGCTTTAAAGGCGATTCGAATCTACCTCCTGAAATCTGTTTCCTGCAATTCTGCCTTGATTTCAAATCCTCTTCTTTGCCTTCCCTCAATATATTTGTGGACGAGAGTTATCATTTATAACTCTGCAGGTTTGTGAATTGCAGTGCCCTGAAGCTCCATTTTACAAGTCGCTTTTTTGGGAGCTGGCCGCAAAAGCGCCGGATGGCTTCAGGCCCTGTTCTGGTTCTGGGGGGCAGGCTGAGCCTGTGGTTAATTCTTCTTCCTGATGGGAAAATAGAGTGACCTGTGCCTGTCCCAACACCAAGAGCTAGTCTCTCATTGGTTCCCCATCTTCCCGTTCATCCTCAGGACAAATTGCAACCTGTACGGAACAGGAGGTTAAAGGTGCTGATGCTCCAAGTAGGGAGATTGCTAGTAAAGTGGCTGGAATGGCGAACCCGAGCACAAGGAGATGAGAAATGAGGTGCGTTTTAGAAACCTTTCCCCATCACACGGTGTACCATCTTCTGGGTTTCTCATGCATGTTTTCGATGTAGGAAGATGCCCTTGAACCTGGAGATTTGGGACCCATGCGATGGGTAGCACGCAGTATTACTTTAAATGGTCTGCGTTTGCTCACCCAACCTCACCAAACCTCTCAGCCCCAAGAGTGTCCACCCTTATGTGTCATCCAGCTGTGGGTCTAGATATGGTCAATCCAGGTTGCATCACAGCTCCTGAACGAATTGTGTAAGAATTTCTCTCTCTTTCCCTGTCTTTGTTTCATGGGTTTTTAAAAGTAATTTATTTTTATAATGGGGTTTAGCTGCTTTTCACGGCTGTGTTTATGCCGCTTTACACCCACTTGACACACTAACAGAGAGATATCAATACATAGGTTTTAAGATTATTACTAGTCAGATATATTCTTGTGCGGGGAATCGGGCGTGTTGAGTCCAGTTCTCTGAGCAAGGAGTAGGTCTTGTCTATTACATATTGGGTTTATGGAACGGTATCTGAGCTAATTTGAAACTCTTGTTTTATGTATCACCCCACCTCACCTTTCCCGTTAAGCAGCCATAGTGTGTTTTCTGCATGTGTGACTCTGTTCTGTATTGTAAGTCAGTTCAAGTGTAACGGTTTTTACATTCCCTCTATAAGTGACACCTTATGAGAAGTGTCCTTTTCTGTGTGACTTATTTCACTTAGAATCGTCTTACCTAAATCCACTCATCATGCTGCTACTAGCCTTATGACATTGATTTCATGGCTGAGTGATATTCCATTGTACATAAGGACCACAACTTTTTTATCCATTTTTCGCTTTCCTGGGATATTTAAGGTGGAAGGAAGTGGAGGTCCTTGTCAACAGAGCAGCCCTAAACTTTGGGGTGCTTGTGTCTTGCTGATTTTCAATTTTCCCACTTTATCCCCCCATGCGTGGAAGTACTCTATGCTCTCTAAGCTGTGTTTTTTAGATGTTTCAGGACACACCGTACACTTCTCCAGAGTGGCTGTTGGCAATTTACATCCCGCCCATCAGTGTAGCAAGGCTCCCATTTCTCCATGGCCTGTCCTGCATTTCTGGTTTTGACACTTTTTTCAGCATGGCCCTTTTGACCGATGGGAAGCGAGACTTCTTTGTAGCGCTGATTTGCCTTTCCAGGTTGCTTGGTTGGCCAAAAAGGGCGTATGCGTTTTTTCCTGAATATATTCAGGAAAAAACGCATACGCCCTTTTTGGCCAAGGGCATCATTGTCAACGTTTTGCCGCTTTTCATGTGCTTTAAAGGCGATTCGAATCTACCTCCTGAAATCTGTTTCCTGCAATTCTGCCTTGATTTCAAATCCTCTTCTTTGCCTTCCCTCAATATATTTGTGGACGAGAGTTATCATTTATAACTCTGCAGGTTTGTGAATTGCAGTGCCCTGAAGCTCCATTTTACAAGTCGCTTTTTTGGGAGCCGGCCGCAAAAGCGCAGGATGGCTTCAGGCCCTGTTCTGGTTCCGGGGGGCAGGCTGAGCCTGTGGTTAATTCTTCTTCCTGATGGGAAAATAGAGTGACCTGTGCCTGTCCCAACACCAAGAGCTAGTCTCTCATTGGTTCCCCGTATCCCCGTTCATCCTCAGGACAAATTGCAACCTGTACGGAACAGGAGGTTAAAGGTGCTGATGCTCCAAGTAGGGAGATTGCTAGTAAAGTGGCTGGAATGGCGAACCCGAGCACAAGGAGATGAGAAATGAGGTGCGTTTTAGAAACCTTTCCCCATCACACGGTGTACCATCTTCTGGGTTTCTCATGCATGTTTTCGATGTAGGAAGATGCCCTTGAACCTGGAGATTTGGGACCCATGCGATGGGTAGCACGCAGTATTACTTTAAAGGGTCTGCGTTTGCTCACCCAACCTCACCAAACCTCTCAGCCCCAAGAGTGTCCACCCTTATGTCTCATCCAGCTGTGGGTCTAGATATGGTCAATCCAGGTTGCATCACAGCCCCTGAACGAATTGTGTAAGAATTTCTCTCTCTTTCCCTGTCTTTGTTTCATGGGTTTTTAAAAGTAATTTATTTTTATAATGGGGTTTAGCTGCTTTTCACGGCTGTGTTTATGCCGCTTTACACCCACTTGACACACTAACAGAGAGATATCAATACATAGGTTTTAAGATTATTACTAGTCACATATATTCTTGTGCGGTGAATCGGGCGTGTTGAGTCCAGTTCTCTGAGCAAGGAGTAGGTCTTGTCTATTCCATATTGGGTTTATGGAACGGTATCTGAGCTAATTTGAAACTCTTGTTTTATGTATCACCCCACCTCACCTTTCCCGTTAAGCAGCCATAGTGTGTTTTCTGCATGTGTGACTCTGTTCTGTTTTGTAATTCAGTTCAAGTGTAACGGTTTTTACATTCCCTCTATAAGTGACACCTTATGAGAAGTGTCCTTTTCTGTGTGACTTATTTCACTTAGAATCGTCTTACCTAAATCCACTCATCATGCTGCTACTAGCCTTATGACATTGATTTCATGGCTGAGTGATATTCCATTGTACATAAGGACCACAACTTTTTTATCCATTTTTCGCTTTCCTGGGATATTTAAGGTGGAAGGAAGTGGAGGTCCTTGTCAACAGAGCAGCCCTAAACTTTGGGGTGCTTGTGTCTTGCTGATTTTCAATTTTCCCACTTTATCCCCCCATGCGTGGAAGTGCCCTATGCTCTCTAAGCTGTGTTTTTTAGATGTTTCAGGACACACCGTACACTTCTCCAGAGTGGCTGTTGGCAATTTACATCCCGCCCATCAGTGTAGCAAGGCTCCCATTTCTCCATGGCCTGTCCTGCATTTCTGGTTTTGACACTTTTTTCAGCATGGCCCTTTTGACCGATGGGAAGCGAGACTTCTTTGTAGCGCTGATTTGCCTTTCCAGGTTGCTTGGTTGGCCAAAAAGGGCGTATGCGTTTTTTCCTGAATATATTCAGGAAAAAACGCATACGCCCTTTTTGGCCAAGGGCATCATTGTCAACGTTTTGCCGCTTTTCATGTGCTTTAAAGGCGATTCGAATCTACCTCCTGAAATCTGTTTCCTGCAATTCTGCCTTGATTTCAAATCCTCTTCTTTGCCTTCCCTCAATATATTTGTGGACGAGAGTTATCATTTATAACTCTGCATGTTTGTGAATTGCAGTGCCCTGAAGCTCCATTTTACAAGTCGCTTTTTTGGGAGCCGGCCCCAAAACGCAGGATGGCTTCAGGCCCTGTTCTGGTTCAGGGGGGCAGGCTGAGCCTGTGGTTAATTCTTCTTCCTGATGGGAAAATAGAGTGACCTGTGCCTGTCCCAACACCAAGAGCTAGTCTCTCATTGGTTCCCCGTCTCCCCGTTCATCCTCAGGACAAATTGCAACCTGTACGGAACAGGAGGTTAAAGGTGCTGATGCTCCAAGTAGGGAGATTGCTAGTAAAGTGGCTGGAATGGCGAACCCGAGCACAAGGAGATGAGAAATGAGGTGCGTTTTAGAAACCTTTCCCCATCACACGGTGTACCATCTTCTGGGTTTCTCATGCATGTTTTCGATGTAGGAAGATGCCCTTGAACCTGGAGATTTGGGACCCATGCGATGGGTAGCACGCAGTATTACTTTAAAGGGTCTGCGTTTGCTCACCCAACCTCACCAAACCTCTCAGCCCCAAGAGTGTCCACCCTTATGTCTCATCCAGCTGTGGGTCTAGATATGGTCAATCCAGGTTGCATCACAGCTCCTGAACGAATTGTGTAAGAATTTCTCTCTCTTTCCCTGTCTTTGTTTCATGGGTTTTTAAAAGTAATTTATTTTTATAATGGGGTTTAGCTGCTTTTCACGGCTGTGTTTATGCCGCTTTACACCCACTTGACACACTAACAGAGAGATATCAATACATAGGTTTTAAGATTATTACTAGTCAGATATATTCTTGTGCGGTGAATCGGGAGTGTTGAGTCCAGTTCTCTGAGCAAGGAGTAGGTCTTGTCTATTACATATTGGGTTTATGGAACGGTATCTGAGCTAATTTGAAACTCTTGTTTTATGTATCACCCCACCTCACCTTTCCCGTTAAGCAGCCATAGTGTGTTTTCTGCATGTGTGACTCTGTTCTGTTTTGTAATTCAGTTCAAGTGTAACGGTTTTTACATTCCCTCTATAAGTGACACCTTATGAGAAGTGTCCTTTTCTGTGTGACTTATTTCACTTAGAATCGTCTTACCTAAATCCACTCATCATGCTGCTACTAGCCTTATGACATTGATTTCATGGCTGAGTGATATTCCATTGTACATAAGGACCACAACTTTTTTATCCATTTTTCGCTTTCCTGGGATATTTAAGGTGGAAGGAAGTGGAGGTCCTTGTCAACAGAGCAGCCCTAAACTTTGGGGTGCTTGTGTCTTGCTGATTTTCAATTTTCCCACTTTAACCCCCATGCGTGGAAGTGCCCTATGCTCTCTAAGCTGTGTTTTTTAGATGTTTCAGGACACACCGTACACTTCTCCAGAGTGGCTGTTGGCAATTTACATCCCGCCCATCAGTGTAGCAAGGCTCCCATTTCTCCATGGCCTGTCCTGCATTTCTGGTTTTGACACTTTTTTCAGCATGGCCCTTTTGACCGATGGGAAGCGAGACTTCTTTGTAGCGCTGATTTGCCTTTCCAGGTTGCTTGGTTGGCCAAAAAGGGCGTATGCGTTTTTTCCTGAATATATTCAGGAAAAAACGCATACGCCCTTTTTGGCCAAGGGCATCATTGTCAACGTTTTGCCGCTTTTCATGTGCTTTAAAGGCGATTCGAATCTACCTCCTGAAATCTGTTTCCTGCAATTCTGCCTTGATTTCAAATCCTCTTCTTTGCCTTCCCTCAATATATTTGTGGACGAGAGTTATCATTTATAACTCTGCATGTTTGTGAATTGCAGTGCCCTGAAGCTCCATTTTACAAGTCGGTTTTTTGGGAGCTGGCCGCAAAAGCGCAGGATGGCTTCAGGCCCTGTTCTGGTTCAGGGGGGCAGGCTGAGCCTGTGGTTAATTCTTCTTCCTGATAGGAAAATAGAGTGACCTGTGCCTGTCCCAACACCAAGAGCTAGTCTCTCATTGGTTCCCGTCTTCCCGTTCATCCTCAGGACAAATTGCAACCTGTACGGAACAGGAGGTTAAAGGTGCTGATGCTCCAAGTAGGGAGATTGCTAGTAAAGTGGCTGGAATGGTGAACCCGAGCACAAGGAGATGAGAAATGAGGTGCGTTTTAGAAACCTTTCCCCATCACACGGTGTACCATCTTCTGGGTTTCTCATGCATGTTTTCGATGTAGGAAGATGCCCTTGAACCTGGAGATTTGGGACCCATGCGATGGGTAGCACGCAGTATTACTTTAAAGGGTCTGCGTTTGCTCACCCAACCTCACCAAACCTCTCAGCCCCAAGAGTGTCCACCCTTATGTCTCATCCAGCTGTGGGTCTAGATATGGTCAATCCAGGTTGCATCACAGCCCCTGAACGAATTGTGTAAGAATTTCTCTCTCTTTCCCTGTCTTTGTTTCATGGGTTTTTAAAAGTAATTTATTTTTATAATGGGGTTTAGCTGCTTTTCACGGCTGTGTTTATGCCGCTTTACACCCACTTGACACACTAACAGAGAGATATCAATACATAGGTTTTAAGATTATTACTAGTCAGATATATTCTTGTGCGGGGAATCGGGCGTGTTGAGTCCAGTTCTCTGAGCAAGGAGTAGGTCTTGTCTATTACATATTGGGTTTATGGAACGGTATCTGAGCTAATTTGAAACTCTTGTTTTATGTATCACCCCACCTCACCTTTCCCGTTAAGCAGCCATAGTGTGTTTTCTGCATGTGTGACTCTGTTCTGTATTGTAAGTCAGTTCAAGTGTAACGGTTTTTACATTCCCTCTATAAGTGACACCTTATGAGAAGTGTCCTTTTCTGTGTGACTTATTTCACTTAGAATCGTCTTACCTAAATCCACTCATCATGCTGCTACTAGCCTTATGACATTGATTTCATGGCTGAGTGATATTCCATTGTACATAAGGACCACAACTTTTTTATCCATTTTTCGCTTTCCTGGGATATTTAAGGTGGAAGGAAGTGGAGGTCCTTGTCAACAGAGCAGCCCTAAACTTTGGGGTGCTTGTGTCTTGCTGATTTTCAATTTTCCCACTTTATCCCCCCATGCGTGGAAGTACTCTATGCTCTCTAAGCTGTGTTTTTTAGATGTTTCAGGACACACCGTACACTTCTCCAGAGTGGCTGTTGGCAATTTACATCCCGCCCATCAGTGTAGCAAGGCTCCCATTTCTCCATGGCCTGTCCTGCATTTCTGGTTTTGACAGTTTTTTCAGCATGGCCCTTTTGACCGATGGGAAGCGAGACTTCTTTGTAGCGCTGATTTGCCTTTCCAGGTTGCTTGGTTGGCCAAAAAGGGCGTATGCGTTTTTTCCTGAATATATTCAGGAAAAAACGCATACGCCCTTTTTGGCCAAGGGCATCATTGTCAACGTTTTGCCGCTTTTCATGTGCTTTAAAGGCGATTCGAATCTACCTCCTGAAATCTGTTTCCTGCAATTCTGCCTTGATTTCAAATCCTCTTCTTTGCCTTCCCTCAATATATTTGTGGACGAGAGTTATCATTTATAACTCTGCAGGTTTGTGAATTGCAGTGCCCTGAAGCTCCATTTTACAAGTCGCTTTTTTGGGAGCCGGCCGCAAAAGCGCAGGATGGCTTCAGGCCCTGTTCTGGTTCCGGGGGGCAGGCTGAGCCTGTGGTTAATTCTTCTTCCTGATGGGAAAATAGAGTGACCTGTGCCTGTCCCAACACCAAGAGCTAGTCTCTCATTGGTTCCCCGTATCCCCGTTCATCCTCAGGACAAATTGCAACCTGTACGGAACAGGAGGTTAAAGGTGCTGATGCTCCAAGTAGGGAGATTGCTAGTAAAGTGGCTGGAATGGCGAACCCGAGCACAAGGAGATGAGAAATGAGGTGCGTTTTAGAAACCTTTCCCCATCACACGGTGTACCATCTTCTGGGTTTCTCATGCATGTTTTCGATGTAGGAAGATGCCCTTGAACCTGGAGATTTGGGACCCATGCGATGGGTAGCACGCAGTATTACTTTAAAGGGTCTGCGTTTGCTCACCCAACCTCACCAAACCTCTCAGCCCCAAGAGTGTCCACCCTTATGTCTCATCCAGCTGTGGGTCTAGATATGGTCAATCCAGGTTGCATCACAGCCCCTGAACGAATTGTGTAAGAATTTCTCTCTCTTTCCCTGTCTTTGTTTCATGGGTTTTTAAAAGTAATTTATTTTTATAATGGGGTTTAGCTGCTTTTCACGGCTGTGTTTATGCCGCTTTACACCCACTTGACACACTAACAGAGAGATATCAATACATAGGTTTTAAGATTATTACTAGTCACATATATTCTTGTGCGGTGAATCGGGCGTGTTGAGTCCAGTTCTCTGAGCAAGGAGTAGGTCTTGTCTATTCCATATTGGGTTTATGGAACGGTATCTGAGCTAATTTGAAACTCTTGTTTTATGTATCACCCCACCTCACCTTTCCCGTTAAGCAGCCATAGTGTGTTTTCTGCATGTGTGACTCTGTTCTGTTTTGTAATTCAGTTCAAGTGTAACGGTTTTTACATTCCCTCTATAAGTGACACCTTATGAGAAGTGTCCTTTTCTGTGTGACTTATTTCACTTAGAATCGTCTTACCTAAATCCACTCATCATGCTGCTACTAGCCTTATGACATTGATTTCATGGCTGAGTGATATTCCATTGTACATAAGGACCACAACTTTTTTATCCATTTTTCGCTTTCCTGGGATATTTAAGGTGGAAGGAAGTGGAGGTCCTTGTCAACAGAGCAGCCCTAAACTTTGGGGTGCTTGTGTCTTGCTGATTTTCAATTTTCCCACTTTATCCCCCCATGCGTGGAAGTGCCCTATGCTCTCTAAGCTGTGTTTTTTAGATGTTTCAGGACACACCGTACACTTCTCCAGAGTGGCTGTTGGCAATTTACATCCCGCCCATCAGTGTAGCAAGGCTCCCATTTCTCCATGGCCTGTCCTGCATTTCTGGTTTTGACACTTTTTTCAGCATGGCCCTTTTGACCGATGGGAAGCGAGACTTCTTTGTAGCGCTGATTTGCCTTTCCAGGTTGCTTGGTTGGCCAAAAAGGGCGTATGCGTTTTTTCCTGAATATATTCAGGAAAAAACGCATACGCCCTTTTTGGCCAAGGGCATCATTGTCAACGTTTTGCCGCTTTTCATGTGCTTTAAAGGCGATTCGAATCTACCTCCTGAAATCTGTTTCCTGCAATTCTGCCTTGATTTCAAATCCTCTTCTTTGCCTTCCCTCAATATATTTGTGGACGAGAGTTATCATTTATAACTCTGCATGTTTGTGAATTGCAGTGCCCTGAAGCTCCATTTTACAAGTCGCTTTTTTGGGAGCCGGCCCCAAAACGCAGGATGGCTTCAGGCCCTGTTCTGGTTCAGGGGGGCAGGCTGAGCCTGTGGTTAATTCTTCTTCCTGATGGGAAAATAGAGTGACCTGTGCCTGTCCCAACACCAAGAGCTAGTCTCTCATTGGTTCCCCGTCTCCCCGTTCATCCTCAGGACAAATTGCAACCTGTACGGAACAGGAGGTTAAAGGTGCTGATGCTCCAAGTAGGGAGATTGCTAGTAAAGTGGCTGGAATGGCGAACCCGAGCACAAGGAGATGAGAAATGAGGTGCGTTTTAGAAACCTTTCCCCATCACACGGTGTACCATCTTCTGGGTTTCTCATGCATGTTTTCGATGTAGGAAGATGCCCTTGAACCTGGAGATTTGGGACCCATGCGATGGGTAGCACGCAGTATTACTTTAAAGGGTCTGCGTTTGCTCACCCAACCTCACCAAACCTCTCAGCCCCAAGAGTGTCCACCCTTATGTCTCATCCAGCTGTGGGTCTAGATATGGTCAATCCAGGTTGCATCACAGCTCCTGAACGAATTGTGTAAGAATTTCTCTCTCTTTCCCTGTCTTTGTTTCATGGGTTTTTAAAAGTAATTTATTTTTATAATGGGGTTTAGCTGCTTTTCACGGCTGTGTTTATGCCGCTTTACACCCACTTGACACACTAACAGAGAGATATCAATACATAGGTTTTAAGATTATTACTAGTCAGATATATTCTTGTGCGGTGAATCGGGAGTGTTGAGTCCAGTTCTCTGAGCAAGGAGTAGGTCTTGTCTATTACATATTGGGTTTATGGAACGGTATCT
>NW_028125049.1:0-129222 GCF_965194825.1 Balaenoptera physalus
AAGTCGCTTTTTTGGGAGCTGGCCGCAAAAGCGCAGGATGGCTTCAGGCCCTGTTCTGGTTCCGGGGGGCAGGCTGAGCCTGTGGTTAATTCTTCTTCCTGATGGGAAAATAGAGTGACCTGTGCCTGTCCCAACACGAAGAGCTAGTCTCTCATTGGTTCCCCGTCTTCCCGTTCATCCTCAGGACAAATTGCAACCTGTACGGAACAGGAGGTTAAAGGTTCTGAGGCTCCAAGTAGGGAGATTGCTAGTAAAGTGGCTGGAATGGCGAACCCGAGCACAAGGAGATGAGAAATGAGGTGCGTTTTAGAAACCTTTCCCCATCACACGGTGTACCATCTTCTGGGTTTCTCATGCATGTTTTCGATGTAGGAAGTTGCCCTTGAACCTGGAGATTTGGGACCCATGCGATGGGTAGCACGCAGTATTACTTTAAAGGGTCTGCGTTTGCTCACCCAACCTCACCAAACCTCTCAGCCCCAAGAGTGTCCACCCTTATGTCTCATCCAGCTGTGGGTCTAGATATGGTCAGTCCAGGTTGCATCACAGCCCCTGAACGAATTGTGTAAGAATTTCTCTCTCTTTCCCTGTCTTTGTTTCATGGGTTTTTAAAAGTAATTTATTTTTATAATGGGGTTTAGCTGCTTTTCACGGCTGTGTTTATGCCGCCTTACACCCACTTGACACACTAACAGAGAGATATCAATACATAGGTTTTAAGATTATTACTAGTCAGATATATTCTTGTGCGGTGAATCGGGCGTGTTGAGTCCAGTTCTCTGAGCAAGGAGTAGGTCTTGTCTATTACATATTGGGTTTATGGAACGGTATCTGAGCTAATTTGAAGCTCTTGTTTTATGTATCAGCCCACCTCACCTTTCCCGTTAAGCAGCCATAGTGTGTTTTCTGCATGTGTGACTCTGTTCTGTTTTGTAATTCAGTTCAAGTGTAACGGTTTTTACATTCCCTCTATAAGTGACACCTTATGAGAAGTGTCCTTTTCTGTGTGACTTATTTCACTTAGAATCGTCTTACCTAAATCCACTCATCATGCTGCTACTAGCCTTATGACATTGATTTCATGGCTGAGTGATATTCCATTGTACATAAGGACCACAACTTTTTTATCCATTTTTCGCTTTCCTGGGATATTTAAGGTGGAATGAAGTGGAGGTCCTTGTCAACAGAGCAGCCCTAAACTTTGGGGTGCTTGTGTCTTGCTGATTTTCAATTTTCCCACTTTATCCCCCCATGCGTGGAAGTGCCCTATGCTCTCTAAGCTGTGTTTTTTAGATGTTTCAGGACACACCGTACACTTCTCCAGAGTGGCTGTTGGCAATTTACATCCCGCCCATCAGTGTAGCAAGGCTCCCATTTCTCCATGGCCTGTCCTGCATTTCTGGTTTTGACACTTTTTTCAGCATGGCCCTTTTGACCGATGGGAAGCGAGACTTCTTTGTAGCGCTGATTTGCCTTTCCAGGTTGCTTGGTTGGCCAAAAAGGGCGTATGCGTTTTTTCCTGAATATATTCAGGAAAAAACGCATACGCCCTTTTTGGCCAAGGGCATCATTGTCAACGTTTTGCCGCTTTTCATGTGCTTTAAAGGCGATTCGAATCTACCTCCTGAAATCAGTTTCCTGCAATTCTGCCTTGATTTCAAATCCTCTTCTTTGCCTTCCCTCAATATATTTGTGGACGAGAGTTATCATTTATAACTCTGCAGGTTTGTGAATTGCAGTGCCCTGAAGCTCCATTTTACAAGTCGCTTTTTTGGGAGCTGGCCGCAAAAGCGCAGGATGGCTTCAGGCCGTGTTCTGGTTCCGGGGGTCAGGCTGAGCCTGTGGTTAACTCTTCTTCCTGATGGGAAAATAGAGTGACCTGTGCCTGTCCCAACACCAAGAGCTAGTCTCTCATTGGTTCCCCGTCTTCCCGTTCATCCTCAGGACAAATTGCAACCTGTACGGAACAGGAGGTTAAAGGTGCTGAGGCTCCAAGTAGGGAGATTGCTAGTAAAGTGGCTGGAATGGCGAACCCGAGCACAAGGAGATGAGAAATGAGGTGCGTTTTAGAAACCTTTCCCCATCACACGGTGTACCATCTTCTGGGTTTCTCATGCATGTTTTCGATGTAGGAAGTTGCCCTTGAACCTGGAGATTTGGGACCCATGCGATGGGTAGCACGCAGTATTACTTTAAAGGGTCTGCGTTTGCTCACCCAACCTCACCAAACCTCTCAGCCCCAAGAGTGTCCACCCTTATGTCTCATCCAGCTGTGGGTCTAGATATGGTCAGTCCAGGTTGCATCACAGCCCCTGAACGAATTGTGTAAGAATTTCTCTCTCTTTCCCTGTCTTTGTTTCATGGGTTTTTAAAAGTAATTTATTTTTATAATGGGGTTTAGCTGCTTTTCACGGCTGTGTTTATGCCGCCTTACACCCACTTGACACACTAACAGAGAGATATCAATACATAGGTTTTAAGATTATTACTAGTCAGATATATTCATGTGCGGTGAATCGGGCGTGTTGAGTCCAGTTCTCTGAGCAAGGAGTAGGTCTTGTCTATTACATATTGGGTTTATGGAACGGTATCTGAGCTAATTTGAAGCTCTTGTTTTATGTATCAGCCCACCTCACCTTTCCCGTTAAGCAGCCATAGTGTGTTTTCTGCATGTGTGACTCTGTTCTGTTTTGTAATTCAGTTCAAGTGTAACGGTTTTTACATTCCCTCTATAAGTGACACCTTATGAGAAGTGTCCTTTTCTGTGTGACTTATTTCACTTAGAATCGTCTTACCTAAATCCACTCATCATGCTGCTACTAGCCTTATGACATTGATTTCATGGCTGAGTGATATTCCATTGTACATAAGGACCACAACTTTTTTATCCATTTTTCGCTTTCCTGGGATATTTAAGGTGGAATGAAGTGGAGGTCCTTGTCAACAGAGCAGCCCTAAACTTTGGGGTGCTTGTGTCTTGCTGATTTTCAATTTTCCCACTTTATCCCCCCATGCGTGGAAGTGCCCTATGCTCTCTAAGCTGTGTTTTTTAGATGTTTCAGGACACACCGTACACTTCTCCAGAGTGGCTGTTGGCAATTTACATCCCGCCCATCAGTGTAGCAAGGCTCCCATTTCTCCATGGCCTGTCCTGCATTTCTGGTTTTGACACTTTTTTCAGCATGGCTCTTTTGACCGATGGGAAGCGAGACTTCTTTGTAGCGCTGATTTGCCTTTCCAGGTTGCTTGGTTGGCCAAAAAGGGCGTATGCGTTTTTTCCTGAATATATTCAGGAAAAAACGCATACGCCCTTTTTGGCCAAGGGCATCATTGTCAACGTTTTGCCGCTTTTCATGTGCTTTAAAGGCGATTCGAATCTACCTCCTGAAATCTGTTTCCTGCAATTCTGCCTTGATTTCAAATCCTCTTCTTTGCCTTCCCTCAATATATTTGTGGACGAGAGTTATCATTTATAACTCTGCAGGTTTGTGAATTGCAGTGCCCTGAAGCTCCATTTTACAAGTCGCTTTTTTGGGAGCTGGCCGCAAAAGCGCAGGATGGCTTCAGGCCCTGTTCTGGTTCCGGGGGGCAGGCTGAGCCTGTGGTTAATTCTTCTTCCTGATGGGAAAATAGAGTGACCTGTGCCTGTCCCAACACGAAGAGCTAGTCTCTCATTGGTTCCCCGTCTTCCCGTTCATCCTCAGGACAAATTGCAACCTGTACGGAACAGGAGGTTAAAGGTTCTGAGGCTCCAAGTAGGGAGATTGCTAGTAAAGTGGCTGGAATGGCGAACCCGAGCACAAGGAGATGAGAAATGAGGTGCGTTTTAGAAACCTTTCCCCATCACACGGTGTACCATCTTCTGGGTTTCTCATGCATGTTTTCGATGTAGGAAGTTGCCCTTGAACCTGGAGATTAGGGACCCATGCGATGGGTAGCACGCAGTATTACTTTAAAGGGTCTGCGTTTGCTCACCCAACCTCACCAAACCTCTCAGCCCCAAGAGTGTCCACCCTTATGTCTCATCCAGCTGTGGGTCTAGATATGGTCAGTCCAGGTTGCATCACAGCTCCTGAACGAATTGTGTAAGAATTTCACTCTCTTTCCCTGTCTTTGTTTCATGGGTTTTTAAAAGTAATTTATTTTTATAATGGGGTTTAGCTGCTTTTCAAGGCTGTGTTTATGCCGCTTTACACCCACTTGACACACTAACAGAGAGATATCAATACATAGGTTTTAAGATTATTACTAGTCAGATATATTCATGTGCGGTGAATCGGGCGTGTTGAGTCCAGTTCTCTGAGCAAGGAGTAGGTCTTGTCTATTACATATTGGGTTTATGGAACGGTATCTGAGCTAATTTGAAACTCTTGTTTTATGTATCCCCCCACCTCACCTTTCCCGTTAAGCAGCCATAGTGTGTTTTCTGCATGTGTGACTCTGTTCTGTTTTGTAATTCAGTTCAAGTGTAACGGTTTTTACATTCCCTCTATAAGTGACACCTTATGAGAAGTGTCCTTTTCTGTGTGACTTATTTCACTTAGAATCGTCTTACCTAAATCCACTCATCATGCTGCTACTAGCCTTATGACATTGATTTCATGGCTGAGTGATATTCCATTGTAAATAAGGACCACAAATTTTTTATCCATTTTTCGCTTTCCTGGGATATTTAAGGTGGAATGAAGTGGAGGTCCTTGTCAACAGAGCAGCCCTAAACTTTGGGGTGCTTGTGTCTTGCTGATTTTCAATTTTCCCATTTTATCCCCCCATGCGTGGAAGTGCCCTATGCTCTCTAAGCTGTGTTTTTTAGATGTTTCAGGACACACCGTACACTTCTCCAGAGTGGCTGTTGGCAATTTACATCCCGCCCATCAGTGTAGCAAGGCTCCCATTTCTCCATGGCCTGTCCTGCATTTCTGGTTTTGACACTTTTTTCAGCATGGCCCTTTTGACCGATGGGAAGCGAGACTTCTTTGTAGCACTGATTTGCCTTTCCAGGTTGCTTGGTTGGCCAAAAAGGGCGTATGCGTTTTTTCCTGAATATATTCAGGAAAAAACGCATACGCCCTTTTTGGCCAGGGGCATCATTGTCAACGTTTTGTGCTTTTCATGTGCTTTAAAGGCGATTCGAATCTACCTCCTGAAATCGGTTTCCTGCAATTCTGCCTTGATTTCAAATCCTCTTCTTTGCCTTCCCTCAATATATTTGTGGACGAGAGTTATCATTTATAACTCTGCAGGTTTGAATTGCAGTGCCCTGAAGCTCCATTTTACAAGTCGCTTTTTTGGGAGCTGGCCGCAAAAGCGCAGGATGGCTTCAGGCCCTGTTCTGGTTCCGGGGGGCAGGCTGAGCCTGTGGTTAATTCTTCTTCCTGATGGGAAAATAAGTGACCTGTGCCTGTCCCAACACCAAGAGCTAGTCTCTCATTGGTTCCCCGTCTTCCCGTTCATCCTCAGGACAAATTGCAACCTGTACGGAACAGGAGGTTAAAGGTGCTGAGGCTCCAAGTAGGGAGATTGCTAGTAAAGTGGCTGGAATGGCGAACCCGAGCACAAGGAGATGAGAAATGAGGTGCGTTTTAGAAACCTTTCCCCATCACACGGTGTACCATCTTCTGGGTTTCTCATGCATGTTTTCGATGTAGGAAGTTGCCCTTGAACCTGGAGATTTGGTACCCATGCGATGGGTTGCACGCAGTATTACTTTAAAGGGTCTGCGTTTGCTCACCCAACCTCACCAAACCTCTCAGCCCCAAGAGTGTCCACCCTTATGTCTCATCCAGCTGTGGGTCTAGATATGGTCAGTCCAGGTTGCATCACAGCTCCTGAACGAATTGTGTAAGAATTTCTCTCTCTTTCCCTGTCTTTGTTTCATGGGTTTTTAATAGTAATTTATTTTTATAATGGGGTTTAGCTGCTTTTCACGGCTGTGTTTATGCCGCTTTACACCCACTTGACACACTAACAGAGAGATATCAATACATAGGTTTTAAGATTATTACTAGTCAGATATATTCATGTGCGGTGAATCGGGCGTGTTGAGTCCAGTTCTCTGAGCAAGGAGTAGGTCTTGTCTATTACATATTGGATTTATGGAACGGTATCTGAGCTAATTTGAAACTCTTGTTTTATGTATCCCCCCACCTCACCTTTCCCGTTAAGCAGCCATAGTGTGTTTTCTGCATGTGTGACTCTGTTCTGTTTTGTAATTCAGTTCAAGTGTAACGGTTTTTACATTCCCTCTATAAGTGACACCTTATGAGAAGTGTCCTTTTCTGTGTGACTTATTTCACTTAGAATCGTCTTACCTAAATCCACTCATCATGCTGCTACTAGCCTTATGACATTGATTTCATGGCTGAGTGATATTCCATTGTACATAAGGACCACAACTTTTTTATCCATTTTTCGCTTTCCTGGGATATTTAAGGTGGAATGAAGTGGAGGTCCTTGTCAACAGAGCAGCCCTAAACTTTGGGGTGCTTGTGTCTTGCTGATTTTCAATTTTCCCACTTTATCCCCCCATGCGTGGAAGTGCCCTATGCTCTCTAAGCTGTGTTTTTTAGATGTTTCAGGACACACCGTACACTTCTCCAGAGTGGCTGTTGGCAATTTACATCCCGCCCATCAGTGTAGCAAGGCTCCCATTTCTCCATGGCCTGTCCTGCATTTCTGGTTTTGACACTTTTTTCAGCATGGCTCTTTTGACCGATGGGAAGCGAGACTTCTTTGTAGCGCTGATTTGCCTTTCCAGGTTGCTTGGTTGGCCAAAAAGGGCGTATGCGTTTTTTCCTGAATATATTCAGGAAAAAACGCATACGCCCTTTTTGGCCAAGGGCATCATTGTCAACGTTTTGCCGCTTTTCATGTGCTTTAAAGGCGATTCGAATCTACCTCCTGAAATCTGTTTCCTGCAATTCTGCCTTGATTTCAAATCCTCTTCTTTGCCTTCCCTCAATATATTTGTGGACGAGAGTTATCATTTATAACTCTGCAGGTTTGTGAATTGCAGTGCCCTGAAGCTCCATTTTACAAGTCGCTTTTTTGGGAGCTGGCCGCAAAAGCGCAGGATGGCTTCAGGCCCTGTTCTGGTTCCGGGGGGCAGGCTGAGCCTGTGGTTAATTCTTCTTCCTGATGGGAAAATAGAGTGACCTGTGCCTGTCCCAACACGAAGAGCTAGTCTCTCATTGGTTCCCCGTCTTCCCGTTCATCCTCAGGACAAATTGCAACCTGTACGGAACAGGAGGTTAAAGGTTCTGAGGCTCCAAGTAGGGAGATTGCTAGTAAAGTGGCTGGAATGGCGAACCCGAGCACAAGGAGATGAGAAATGAGGTGCGTTTTAGAAACCTTTCCCCATCACACGGTGTACCATCTTCTGGGTTTCTCATGCATGTTTTCGATGTAGGAAGTTGCCCTTGAACCTGGAGATTAGGGACCCATGCGATGGGTAGCACGCAGTATTACTTTAAAGGGTCTGCGTTTGCTCACCCAACCTCACCAAACCTCTCAGCCCCAAGAGTGTCCACCCTTATGTCTCATCCAGCTGTGGGTCTAGATATGGTCAGTCCAGGTTGCATCACAGCTCCTGAACGAATTGTGTAAGAATTTCACTCTCTTTCCCTGTCTTTGTTTCATGGGTTTTTAAAAGTAATTTATTTTTATAATGGGGTTTAGCTGCTTTTCAAGGCTGTGTTTATGCCGCTTTACACCCACTTGACACACTAACAGAGAGATATCAATACATAGGTTTTAAGATTATTACTAGTCAGATATATTCATGTGCGGTGAATCGGGCGTGTTGAGTCCAGTTCTCTGAGCAAGGAGTAGGTCTTGTCTATTACATATTGGGTTTATGGAACGGTATCTGAGCTAATTTGAAACTCTTGTTTTATGTATCCCCCCACCTCACCTTTCCCGTTAAGCAGCCATAGTGTGTTTTCTGCATGTGTGACTCTGTTCTGTTTTGTAATTCAGTTCAAGTGTAACGGTTTTTACATTCCCTCTATAAGTGACACCTTATGAGAAGTGTCCTTTTCTGTGTGACTTATTTCACTTAGAATCGTCTTACCTAAATCCACTCATCATGCTGCTACTAGCCTTATGACATTGATTTCATGGCTGAGTGATATTCCATTGTACATAAGGACCACAAATTTTTTATCCATTTTTCGCTTTCCTGGGATATTTAAGGTGGAATGAAGTGGAGGTCCTTGTCAACAGAGCAGCCCTAAACTTTGGGGTGCTTGTGTCTTGCTGATTTTCAATTTTCCCACTTTATCCCCCCATGCGTGGAAGTGCCCTATGCTCTCTAAGCTGTGTTTTTTAGATGTTTCAGGACACACCGTACACTTCTCCAGAGTGGCTGTTGGCAATTTACATCCCGCCCATCAGTGTAGCAAGGCTCCCATTTCTCCATGGCCTGTCCTGCATTTCTGGTTTTGACACTTTTTTCAGCATGGCCCTTTTGACCGATGGGAAGCGAGACTTCTTTGTAGCGCTGATTTGCCTTTCCAGGTTGCTTGGTTGGCCAAAAAGGGCGTATGCGTTTTTTCCTGAATATATTCAGGAAAAAACGCATACGCCCTTTTTGGCCAAGGGCATCATTGTCAACGTTTTGCCGCTTTTCATGTGCTTTAAAGGCGATTCGAATCTACCTCCTGAAATCTGTTTCCTGCAATTCTGCCTTGATTTCAAATCCTCTTCTTTGCCTTCCCTCAATATATTTGTGGACGAGAGTTATCATTTATAACTCTTCAGGTTTGTGAATTGCAGTGCCCTGAAGCTCCATTTTACAAGTCGCTTTTTTGGGAGCTGGCCGCAAAAGCGCAGGATGGCTTCAGGCCCTGTTCTGGTTCCGGGGGGCAGGCTGAGCCTGTGGTTAATTCTTCTTCCTGATGGGAAAATAGAGTGACCTGTGCCTGTCCCAACACCAAGAGCTAGTCTCTCATTGGTTCCCCGTCTTCCCGTTCATCCTCAGGACAAATTGCAACCTGTACGGAACAGGAGGTTAAAGGTGCTGAGGCTCCAAGTAGGGAGATTGCTAGTAAAGTGGCTGGAATGGCGAACCCGAGCACAAGGAGATGAGAAATGAGGTGCGTTTTAGAAACCTTTCCCCATCACACGGTGTACCATCTTCTGGGTTTCTCATGCATGTTTTCGATGTAGGAAGTTGCCCTTGAACCTGGAGATTTGGGACCCATGCGATGGGTAGCACGCAGTATTACTTTAAAGGGTCTGCGTTTGCTCACCCAACCTCACCAAACCTCTCAGCCCCAAGAGTGTCCACCCTTATGTCTCATCCAGCTGTGGGTCTAGATATGGTCAGTCCAGGTTGCATCACAGCCCCTGAACGAATTGTGTAAGAATTTCTCTCTCTTTCCCTGTCTTTGTTTCATGGGTTTTTAAAAGTAATTTATTTTTATAATGGGGTTTAGCTGCTTTTCACGGCTGTGTTTATGCCGCCTTACACCCACTTGACACACTAACAGAGAGATATCAATACATAGGTTTTAAGATTATTACTAGTCAGATATATTCATGTGCGGTGAATCGGGCGTGTTGAGTCCAGTTCTCTGAGCAAGGAGTAGGTCTTGTCTATTACATATTGGGTTTATGGAACGGTATCTGAGCTAATTTGAAGCTCTTGTTTTATGTATCACCCCACCTCACCTTTCCCGTTAAGCAGCCATAGTGTGTTTTCTGCATGTGTGACTCTGTTCTGTTTTGTAATTCAGTTCAAGTGTAACGGTTTTTACATTCCCTCTATAAGTGACACCTTATGAGAAGTGTCCTTTTCTGTGTGACTTATTTCACTTAGAATCGTCTTACCTAAATCCACTCATCATGCTGCTACTAGCCTTATGACATTGATTTCATGGCTGAGTGATATTCCATTGTACATAAGGACCACAACTTTTTTATCCATTTTTCGCTTTCCTGGGATATTTAAGGTGGAATGAAGTGGAGGTCCTTGTCAACAGAGCAGCCCTAAACTTTGGGGTGCTTGTGTCTTGCTGATTTTCAATTTTCCCACTTTATCCCCCCATGCGTGGAAGTGCCCTATGCTCTCTAAGCTGTGTTTTTTAGATGTTTCAGGACACACCGTACACTTCTCCAGAGTGGCTGTTGGCAATTTACATCCCGCCCATCAGTGTAGCAAGGCTCCCATTTCTCCATGGCCTGTCCTGCATTTCTGGTTTTGACACTTTTTTCAGCATGGCCCTTTTGACCGATGGGAAGCGAGACTTCTTTGTAGCGCTTATTTGCCTTTCCAGGTTGCTTGGTTGGCAAAAAAGGGCGTATGCGTTTTTTCCTGAATATATTCAGGAAAAAACGCATACGCCCTTTTTGGCCAAGGGCATCATTGTCAACGTTTTGCCGCTTTTCATGTGCTTTAAAGGCGATTCGAATCTACCTCCTGAAATCAGTTTCCTGCAATTCTGCCTTGATTTCAAATCCTCTTCTTTGCCTTCCCTCAATATATTTGTGGACGAGAGTTATCATTTATAACTCTGCAGGTTTGTGAATTGCAGTGCCCTGAAGCTCCATTTTACAAGTCTCTTTTTTGGGAGCTGTCCGCAAAAGCGCACGATGACTTCAGGCCCTGTTCTGGTTCCGCGGGTCAGGCTGAGCCTGTGGTTAATTCTTCTTCCTGATGGGAAAATAGAGTGACCTGTGCCTGTCCCAACACCAAGAGCTAGTCTCTCATTGGTTCCCCGTCTTCCCGTTCATCCTCAGGACAAATTGCAACCTGTACGGAACAGGAGGTTAAGGGTGCTGAGGCTCCAAGTAGGGAGATTGCTAGTAAAGTGGCTGGAATGGCGAACCCGAGCACAAGGAGATGAGAAATGAGGTGCGTTTTAGAAACCTTTCCCCATCACACGGTGTACCATCTTCTGGGTTTCTCATGCATGTTTTCGATGTAGGAAGTTGCCCTTGAACCTGGAGATTTGGGACCCATGCGATGGGTAGCACGCAGTATTACTTTAAAGGGTCTGCGTTTGCTCACCCAACCTCACCAAACCTCTCAGCCCCAAGAGTGTCCACCCTTATGTCTCATCCAGCTGTGGGTCTAGATATGGTCAGTCCAGGTTGCATCACAGCCCCTGAACGAATTGTGTAAGAATTTCTCTCTCTTTCCCTGTCTTTGTTTCATGGGTTTTTAAAAGTAATTTATTTTTATAATGGGGTTTAGCTGCTTTTCACGGCTGTGTTTATGCCGCCTTACACCCACTTGACACACTAACAGAGAGATATCAATACATAGGTTTTAAGATTATTACTAGTCAGATATATTCTTGTGCGGTGAATCGGGCGTGTTGAGTCCAGTTCTCTGAGCAAGGAGTAGGTCTTGTCTATTACATATTGGGTTTATGGAACGGTATCTGAGCTAATTTGAAGCTCTTGTTTTATGTATCACCCCACCTCACCTTTCCCGTTAAGCAGCCATAGTGTGTTTTCTGCATGTGTGACTCTGTTCTGTTTTGTAATTCAGTTCAAGTGTAACGGTTTTTACATTCCCTCTATAAGTGACACCTTATGAGAAGTGTCCTTTTCTGTGTGACTTATTTCACTTAGAATCGTCTTACCTAAATCCACTCATCATGCTGCTACTAGCCTTATGACATTGATTTCATGGCTGAGTGATATTCCATTGTACAAAAGGACCACAACTTTTTGATCCATTTTTCGCTTTCCTGGGATATTTAAGGTGGAATGAAGTGGAGGTCCTTGTCAACAGAGCAGCCCTAAACTTTGGGGTGCTTGTGTCTTGCTGATTTTCAATTTTCCCACTTTATCCCCCCATGCGTGGAAGTGCCCTATGCTCTCTAAGCTGTGTTTTTTAGATGTTTCAGGACACACCGTACACTTCTCCAGAGTGGCTGTTGGCAATTTACATCCCGCCCATCAGTGTAGCAAGGCTCCCATTTCTCCATGGCCTGTCCTGCATTTCTGGTTTTGACACTTTTTTCAGCATGGCCCTTTTGACCGATGGGAAGCGAGACTTCTTTGTAGCGCTGATTTGCCTTTCCAGGTTGCTTGGTTGGCCAAAAAGGGCGTATGCGTTTTTTCCTGAATATATTCAGGAAAAAACGCATACGCCCTTTTTGGCCAAGGGCATCATTGTCAACGTTTTGCCGCTTTTCATGTGCTTTAAAGGCGATTCGAATCTACCTCCTGAAATCTGTTTCCTGCAATTCTGCCTTGATTTCAAATCCTCTTCTTTGCCTTCCCTCAATATATTTGTGGACGAGAGTTATCATTTATAACTCTGCAGGTTTGTGAATTGCAGTGCCCTGAAGCTCCATTTTACAAGTCGCTTTTTTGGGAGCTGGCCGCAAAAGCGCAGGATGGCTTCAGGCCCTGTTCTGGTTCCGGGGGGCAGGCTGAGCCTGTGGTTAATTCTTCTTCCTGATGGGAAAATAGAGTGACCTGTGCCTGTCCCAACACCAAGAGCTAGTCTCTCATTGGTTCCCCGTCTTCCCGTTCATCCTCAGGACAAATTGCAACCTGTACGGAACAGGAGGTTAAAGGTGCTGAGGCTCCAAGTAGGGAGATTGCTAGTAAAGTGGCTGGAATGGCGAACCCGAGCACAAGGAGATGAGAAATGAGGTGCGTTTTAGAAACCTTTCCCCATCACACGGTGTACCATCTTCTGGGTTTCTCATGCATGTTTTCGATGTAGGAAGTTGCCCTTGAACCTGGAGATTTGGGACCCATGCGATGGGTAGCACGCAGTATTACTTTAAAGGGTCTGCGTTTGCTCACCCAACCTCACCAAACCTCTCAGCCCCAAGAGTGTCCACCCTTATGTCTCATCCAGCTGTGGGTCTAGATATGGTCAGTCCAGGTTGCATCACAGCCCCTGAACGAATTGTGTAAGAATTTCTCTCTCTTTCCCTGTCTTTGTTTCATGGGTTTTTAAAAGTAATTTATTTTTATAATGGGGTTTAGCTGCTTTTCACGGCTGTGTTTATGCCGCCTTACACCCACTTGACACACTAACAGAGAGATATCAATACATAGGTTTTAAGATTATTACTAGTCAGATATATTCTTGTGCGGTGAATCGGGCGTGTTGAGTCCAGTTCTCTGAGCAAGGAGTAGGTCTTGTCTATTACATATTGGGTTTATGGAACGGTATCTGAGCTAATTTGAAGCTCTTGTTTTATGTATCAGCCCACCTCACCTTTCCCGTTAAGCAGCCATAGTGTGTTTTCTGCATGTGTGACTCTGTTCTGTTTTGTAATTCAGTTCAAGTGTAACGGTTTTTACATTCCCTCTATAAGTGACACCTTATGAGAAGTGTCCTTTTCTGTGTGACTTATTTCACTTAGAATCGTCTTACCTAAATCCACTCATCATGCTGCTACTAGCCTTATGACATTGATTTCATGGCTGAGTGATATTCCATTGTACATAAGGACCACAACTTTTTTATCCATTTTTCGCTTTCCTGGGATATTTAAGGTGGAATGAAGTGGAGGTCCTTGTCAACAGAGCAGCCCTAAACTTTGGGGTGCTTGTGTCTTGCTGATTTTCAATTTTCCCACTTTATCCCCCCATGCGTGGAAGTGCCCTATGCTCTCTAAGCTGTGTTTTTTAGATGTTTCAGGACACACCGTACACTTCTCCAGAGTGGCTGTTGGCAATTTACATCCCGCCCATCAGTGTAGCAAGGCTCCCATTTCTCCATGGCCTGTCCTGCATTTCTGGTTTTGACACTTTTTTCAGCATGGCCCTTTTGACCGATGGGAAGCGAGACTTCTTTGTAGCGCTGATTTGCCTTTCCAGGTTGCTTGGTTGGCCAAAAAGGGCGTATGCGTTTTTTCCTGAATATATTCAGGAAAAAACGCATACGCCCTTTTTGGCCAAGGGCATCATTGTCAACGTTTTGCCGCTTTTCATGTGCTTTAAAGGCGATTCGAATCTACCTCCTGAAATCAGTTTCCTGCAATTCTGCCTTGATTTCAAATCCTCTTCTTTGCCTTCCCTCAATATATTTGTGGACGAGAGTTATCATTTATAACTCTGCAGGTTTGTGAATTGCAGTGCCCTGAAGCTCCATTTTACAAGTCGCTTTTTTGGGAGCTGGCCGCAAAAGCGCAGGATGGCTTCAGGCCGTGTTCTGGTTCCGGGGGTCAGGCTGAGCCTGTGGTTAACTCTTCTTCCTGATTGGAAAATAGAGTGACCTGTGCCTGTCCCAACACCAAGAGCTAGTCTCTCATTGGTTCCCCGTCTTCCCGTTCATCCTCAGGACAAATTGCAACCTGTACGGAACAGGAGGTTAAAGGTGCTGAGGCTCCAAGTAGGGAGATTGCTAGTAAAGTGGCTGGAATGGCGAACCCGAGCACAAGGAGATGAGAAATGAGGTGCGTTTTAGAAACCTTTCCCCATCACACGGTGTACCATCTTCTGGGTTTCTCATGCATGTTTTCGATGTAGGAAGTTGCCCTTGAACCTGGAGATTTGGGACCCATGCGATGGGTAGCACGCAGTATTACTTTAAAGGGTCTGCGTTTGCTCACCCAACCTCACCAAACCTCTCAGCCCCAAGAGTGTCCACCCTTATGTCTCATCCAGCTGTGGGTCTAGATATGGTCAGTCCAGGTTGCATCACAGCCCCTGAACGAATTGTGTAAGAATTTCTCTCTCTTTCCCTGTCTTTGTTTCATGGGTTTTTAAAAGTAATTTATTTTTATAATGGGGTTTAGCTGCTTTTCACGGCTGTGTTTATGCCGCCTTACACCCACTTGACACACTAACAGAGAGATATCAATACATAGGTTTTAAGATTATTACTAGTCAGATATATTCATGTGCGGTGAATCGGGCGTGTTGAGTCCAGTTCTCTGAGCAAGGAGTAGGTCTTGTCTATTACATATTGGGTTTATGGAACGGTATCTGAGCTAATTTGAAGCTCTTGTTTTATGTATCAGCCCACCTCACCTTTCCCGTTAAGCAGCCATAGTGTGTTTTCTGCATGTGTGACTCTGTTCTGTTTTGTAATTCAGTTCAAGTGTAACGGTTTTTACATTCCCTCTATAAGTGACACCTTATGAGAAGTGTCCTTTTCTGTGTGACTTATTTCACTTAGAATCGTCTTACCTAAATCCACTCATCATGCTGCTACTAGCCTTATGACATTGATTTCATGGCTGAGTGATATTCCATTGTACATAAGGACCACAACTTTTTTATCCATTTTTCGCTTTCCTGGGATATTTAAGGTGGAATGAAGTGGAGGTCCTTGTCAACAGAGCAGCCCTAAACTTTGGGGTGCTTGTGTCTTGCTGATTTTCAATTTTCCCACTTTATCCCCCCATGCGTGGAAGTGCCCTATGCTCTCTAAGCTGTGTTTTTTAGATGTTTCAGGACACACCGTACACTTCTCCAGAGTGGCTGTTGGCAATTTACATCCCGCCCATCAGTGTAGCAAGGCTCCCATTTCTCCATGGCCTGTCCTGCATTTCTGGTTTTGACACTTTTTTCAGCATGGCTCTTTTGACCGATGGGAAGCGAGACTTCTTTGTAGCGCTGATTTGCCTTTCCAGGTTGCTTGGTTGGCCAAAAAGGGCGTATGCGTTTTTTCCTGAATATATTCAGGAAAAAACGCATACGCCCTTTTTGGCCAAGGGCATCATTGTCAACGTTTTGCCGCTTTTCATGTGCTTTAAAGGCGATTCGAATCTACCTCCTGAAATCTGTTTCCTGCAATTCTGCCTTGATTTCAAATCCTCTTCTTTGCCTTCCCTCAATATATTTGTGGACGAGAGTTATCATTTATAACTCTGCAGGTTTGTGAATTGCAGTGCCCTGAAGCTCCATTTTACAAGTCGCTTTTTTGGGAGCTGGCCGCAAAAGCGCAGGATGGCTTCAGGCCCTGTTCTGGTTCCGGGGGGCAGGCTGAGCCTGTGGTTAATTCTTCTTCCTGATGGGAAAATAGAGTGACCTGTGCCTGTCCCAACACGAAGAGCTAGTCTCTCATTGGTTCCCCGTCTTCCCGTTCATCCTCAGGACAAATTGCAACCTGTACGGAACAGGAGGTTAAAGGTTCTGAGGCTCCAAGTAGGGAGATTGCTAGTAAAGTGGCTGGAATGGCGAACCCGAGCACAAGGAGATGAGAAATGAGGTGCGTTTTAGAAACCTTTCCCCATCACACGGTGTACCATCTTCTGGGTTTCTCATGCATGTTTTCGATGTAGGAAGTTGCCCTTGAACCTGGAGATTAGGGACCCATGCGATGGGTAGCACGCAGTATTACTTTAAAGGGTCTGCGTTTGCTCACCCAACCTCACCAAACCTCTCAGCCCCAAGAGTGTCCACCCTTATGTCTCATCCAGCTGTGGGTCTAGATATGGTCAGTCCAGGTTGTATCACAGCTCCTGAACGAATTGTGTAAGAATTTCACTCTCTTTCCCTGTCTTTGTTTCATGGGTTTTTAAAAGTAATTTATTTTTATAATGGGGTTTAGCTGCTTTTCAAGGCTGTGTTTATGCCGCTTTACACCCACTTGACACACTAACAGAGAGATATCAATACATAGGTTTTAAGATTATTACTAGTCAGATATATTCATGTGCGGTGAATCGGGCGTGTTGAGTCCAGTTCTCTGAGCAAGGAGTAGGTCTTGTCTATTACATATTGGGTTTATGGAACGGTATCTGAGCTAATTTGAAACTCTTGTTTTATGTATCCCCCCACCTCACCTTTCCCGTTAAGCAGCCATAGTGTGTTTTCTGCATGTGTGACTCTGTTCTGTTTTGTAATTCAGTTCAAGTGTAACGGTTTTTACATTCCCTCTATAAGTGACACCTTATGAGAAGTGTCCTTTTCTGTGTGACTTATTTCACTTAGAATCGTCTTACCTAAATCCACTCATCATGCTGCTACTAGCCTTATGACATTGATTTCATGGCTGAGTGATATTCCATTGTACATAAGGACCACAAATTTTTTATCCATTTTTCGCTTTCCTGGGATATTTAAGGTGGAATGAAGTGGAGGTCCTTGTCAACAGAGCAGCCCTAAACTTTGGGGTGCTTGTGTCTTGCTGATTTTCAATTTTCCCACTTTATCCCCCCATGCGTGGAAGTGCCCTATGCTCTCTAAGCTGTGTTTTTTAGATGTTTCAGGACACACCGTACACTTCTCCAGAGTGGCTGTTGGCAATTTACATCCCGCCCATCAGTGTAGCAAGGCTCCCATTTCTCCATGGCCTGTCCTGCATTTCTGGTTTTGACACTTTTTTCAGCATGGCCCTTTTGACCGATGGGAAGCGAGACTTCTTTGTAGCGCTGATTTGCCTTTCCAGGTTGCTTGGTTGGCCAAAAAGGGCGTATGCGTTTTTTCCTGAATATATTCAGGAAAAAACGCATACGCCCTTTTTGGCCAAGGGCATCATTGTCAACGTTTTGCCGCTTTTCATGTGCTTTAAAGGCGATTCGAATCTACCTCCTGAAATCTGTTTCCTGCAATTCTGCCTTGATTTCAAATCCTCTTCTTTGCCTTCCCTCAATATATTTGTGGACGAGAGTTATCATTTATAACTCTTCAGGTTTGTGAATTGCAGTGCCCTGAAGCTCCATTTTACAAGTCGCTTTTTTGGGAGCTGGCCGCAAAAGCGCAGGATGGCTTCAGGCCCTGTTCTGGTTCCGGGGGGCAGGCTGAGCCTGTGGTTAATTCTTCTTCCTGATGGGAAAATAGAGTGACCTGTGCCTGTCCCAACACCAAGAGCTAGTCTCTCATTGGTTCCCCGTCTTCCCGTTCATCCTCAGGACAAATTGCAACCTGTACGGAACAGGAGGTTAAAGGTGCTGAGGCTCCAAGTAGGGAGATTGCTAGTAAAGTGGCTGGAATGGCGAACCCGAGCACAAGGAGATGAGAAATGAGGTGCGTTTTAGAAACCTTTCCCCATCACACGGTGTACCATCTTCTGGGTTTCTCATGCATGTTTTCGATGTAGGAAGTTGCCCTTGAACCTGGAGATTTGGGACCCATGCGATGGGTAGCACGCAGTATTACTTTAAAGGGTCTGCGTTTGCTCACCCAACCTCACCAAACCTCTCAGCCCCAAGAGTGTCCACCCTTATGTCTCATCCAGCTGTGGGTCTAGATATGGTCAGTCCAGGTTGCATCACAGCCCCTGAACGAATTGTGTAAGAATTTCTCTCTCTTTCCCTGTCTTTGTTTCATGGGTTTTTAAAAGTAATTTATTTTTATAATGGGGTTTAGCTGCTTTTCACGGCTGTGTTTATGCCGCCTTACACCCACTTGACACACTAACAGAGAGATATCAATACATAGGTTTTAAGATTATTACTAGTCAGATATATTCATGTGCGGTGAATCGGGCGTGTTGAGTCCAGTTCTCTGAGCAAGGAGTAGGTCTTGTCTATTACATATTGGGTTTATGGAACGGTATCTGAGCTAATTTGAAGCTCTTGTTTTATGTATCACCCCACCTCACCTTTCCCGTTAAGCAGCCATAGTGTGTTTTCTGCATGTGTGACTCTGTTCTGTTTTGTAATTCAGTTCAAGTGTAACGGTTTTTACATTCCCTCTATAAGTGACACCTTATGAGAAGTGTCCTTTTCTGTGTGACTTATTTCACTTAGAATCGTCTTACCTAAATCCACTCATCATGCTGCTACTAGCCTTATGACATTGATTTCATGGCTGAGTGATATTCCATTGTACATAAGGACCACAACTTTTTTATCCATTTTTCGCTTTCCTGGGATATTTAAGGTGGAATGAAGTGGAGGTCCTTGTCAACAGAGCAGCCCTAAACTTTGGGGTGCTTGTGTCTTGCTGATTTTCAATTTTCCCACTTTATCCCCCCATGCGTGGAAGTGCCCTATGCTCTCTAAGCTGTGTTTTTTAGATGTTTCAGGACACACCGTACACTTCTCCAGAGTGGCTGTTGGCAATTTACATCCCGCCCATCAGTGTAGCAAGGCTCCCATTTCTCCATGGCCTGTCCTGCATTTCTGGTTTTGACACTTTTTTCAGCATGGCCCTTTTGACCGATGGGAAGCGAGACTTCTTTGTAGCGCTTATTTGCCTTTCCAGGTTGCTTGGTTGGCAAAAAAGGGCGTATGCGTTTTTTCCTGAATATATTCAGGAAAAAACGCATACGCCCTTTTTGGCCAAGGGCATCATTGTCAACGTTTTGCCGCTTTTCATGTGCTTTAAAGGCGATTCGAATCTACCTCCTGAAATCAGTTTCCTGCAATTCTGCCTTGATTTCAAATCCTCTTCTTTGCCTTCCCTCAATATATTTGTGGACGAGAGTTATCATTTATAACTCTGCAGGTTTGTGAATTGCAGTGCCCTGAAGCTCCATTTTACAAGTCTCTTTTTTGGGAGCTGTCCGCAAAAGCGCACGATGACTTCAGGCCCTGTTCTGGTTCCGCGGGTCAGGCTGAGCCTGTGGTTAATTCTTCTTCCTGATGGGAAAATAGAGTGACCTGTGCCTGTCCCAACACCAAGAGCTAGTCTCTCATTGGTTCCCCGTCTTCCCGTTCATCCTCAGGACAAATTGCAACCTGTACGGAACAGGAGGTTAAGGGTGCTGAGGCTCCAAGTAGGGAGATTGCTAGTAAAGTGGCTGGAATGGCGAACCCGAGCACAAGGAGATGAGAAATGAGGTGCGTTTTAGAAACCTTTCCCCATCACACGGTGTACCATCTTCTGGGTTTCTCATGCATGTTTTCGATGTAGGAAGTTGCCCTTGAACCTGGAGATTTGGGACCCATGCGATGGGTAGCACGCAGTATTACTTTAAAGGGTCTGCGTTTGCTCACCCAACCTCACCAAACCTCTCAGCCCCAAGAGTGTCCACCCTTATGTCTCATCCAGCTGTGGGTCTAGATATGGTCAGTCCAGGTTGCATCACAGCCCCTGAACGAATTGTGTAAGAATTTCTCTCTCTTTCCCTGTCTTTGTTTCATGGGTTTTTAAAAGTAATTTATTTTTATAATGGGGTTTAGCTGCTTTTCACGGCTGTGTTTATGCCGCCTTACACCCACTTGACACACTAACAGAGAGATATCAATACATAGGTTTTAAGATTATTACTAGTCAGATATATTCTTGTGCGGTGAATCGGGCGTGTTGAGTCCAGTTCTCTGAGCAAGGAGTAGGTCTTGTCTATTACATATTGGGTTTATGGAACGGTATCTGAGCTAATTTGAAGCTCTTGTTTTATGTATCACCCCACCTCACCTTTCCCGTTAAGCAGCCATAGTGTGTTTTCTGCATGTGTGACTCTGTTCTGTTTTGTAATTCAGTTCAAGTGTAACGGTTTTTACATTCCCTCTATAAGTGACACCTTATGAGAAGTGTCCTTTTCTGTGTGACTTATTTCACTTAGAATCGTCTTACCTAAATCCACTCATCATGCTGCTACTAGCCTTATGACATTGATTTCATGGCTGAGTGATATTCCATTGTACAAAAGGACCACAACTTTTTGATCCATTTTTCGCTTTCCTGGGATATTTAAGGTGGAATGAAGTGGAGGTCCTTGTCAACAGAGCAGCCCTAAACTTTGGGGTGCTTGTGTCTTGCTGATTTTCAATTTTCCCACTTTATCCCCCCATGCGTGGAAGTGCCCTATGCTCTCTAAGCTGTGTTTTTTAGATGTTTCAGGACACACCGTACACTTCTCCAGAGTGGCTGTTGGCAATTTACATCCCGCCCATCAGTGTAGCAAGGCTCCCATTTCTCCATGGCCTGTCCTGCATTTCTGGTTTTGACACTTTTTTCAGCATGGCCCTTTTGACCGATGGGAAGCGAGACTTCTTTGTAGCGCTGATTTGCCTTTCCAGGTTGCTTGGTTGGCCAAAAAGGGCGTATGCGTTTTTTCCTGAATATATTCAGGAAAAAACGCATACGCCCTTTTTGGCCAAGGGCATCATTGTCAACGTTTTGCCGCTTTTCATGTGCTTTAAAGGCGATTCGAATCTACCTCCTGAAATCTGTTTCCTGCAATTCTGCCTTGATTTCAAATCCTCTTCTTTGCCTTCCCTCAATATATTTGTGGACGAGAGTTATCATTTATAACTCTGCAGGTTTGTGAATTGCAGTGCCCTGAAGCTCCATTTTACAAGTCGCTTTTTTGGGAGCTGGCCGCAAAAGCGCAGGATGGCTTCAGGCCCTGTTCTGGTTCCGGGGGGCAGGCTGAGCCTGTGGTTAATTCTTCTTCCTGATGGGAAAATAGAGTGACCTGTGCCTGTCCCAACACCAAGAGCTAGTCTCTCATTGGTTCCCCGTCTTCCCGTTCATCCTCAGGACAAATTGCAACCTGTACGGAACAGGAGGTTAAAGGTGCTGAGGCTCCAAGTAGGGAGATTGCTAGTAAAGTGGCTGGAATGGCGAACCCGAGCACAAGGAGATGAGAAATGAGGTGCGTTTTAGAAACCTTTCCCCATCACACGGTGTACCATCTTCTGGGTTTCTCATGCATGTTTTCGATGTAGGAAGTTGCCCTTGAACCTGGAGATTTGGGACCCATGCGATGGGTAGCACGCAGTATTACTTTAAAGGGTCTGCGTTTGCTCACCCAACCTCACCAAACCTCTCAGCCCCAAGAGTGTCCACCCTTATGTCTCATCCAGCTGTGGGTCTAGATATGGTCAGTCCAGGTTGCATCACAGCCCCTGAACGAATTGTGTAAGAATTTCTCTCTCTTTCCCTGTCTTTGTTTCATGGGTTTTTAAAAGTAATTTATTTTTATAATGGGGTTTAGCTGCTTTTCACGGCTGTGTTTATGCCGCCTTACACCCACTTGACACACTAACAGAGAGATATCAATACATAGGTTTTAAGATTATTACTAGTCAGATATATTCTTGTGCGGTGAATCGGGCGTGTTGAGTCCAGTTCTCTGAGCAAGGAGTAGGTCTTGTCTATTACATATTGGGTTTATGGAACGGTATCTGAGCTAATTTGAAGCTCTTGTTTTATGTATCAGCCCACCTCACCTTTCCCGTTAAGCAGCCATAGTGTGTTTTCTGCATGTGTGACTCTGTTCTGTTTTGTAATTCAGTTCAAGTGTAACGGTTTTTACATTCCCTCTATAAGTGACACCTTATGAGAAGTGTCCTTTTCTGTGTGACTTATTTCACTTAGAATCGTCTTACCTAAATCCACTCATCATGCTGCTACTAGCCTTATGACATTGATTTCATGGCTGAGTGATATTCCATTGTACATAAGGACCACAACTTTTTTATCCATTTTTCGCTTTCCTGGGATATTTAAGGTGGAATGAAGTGGAGGTCCTTGTCAACAGAGCAGCCCTAAACTTTGGGGTGCTTGTGTCTTGCTGATTTTCAATTTTCCCACTTTATCCCCCCATGCGTGGAAGTGCCCTATGCTCTCTAAGCTGTGTTTTTTAGATGTTTCAGGACACACCGTACACTTCTCCAGAGTGGCTGTTGGCAATTTACATCCCGCCCATCAGTGTAGCAAGGCTCCCATTTCTCCATGGCCTGTCCTGCATTTCTGGTTTTGACACTTTTTTCAGCATGGCCCTTTTGACCGATGGGAAGCGAGACTTCTTTGTAGCGCTGATTTGCCTTTCCAGGTTGCTTGGTTGGCCAAAAAGGGCGTATGCGTTTTTTCCTGAATATATTCAGGAAAAAACGCATACGCCCTTTTTGGCCAAGGGCATCATTGTCAACGTTTTGCCGCTTTTCATGTGCTTTAAAGGCGATTCGAATCTACCTCCTGAAATCAGTTTCCTGCAATTCTGCCTTGATTTCAAATCCTCTTCTTTGCCTTCCCTCAATATATTTGTGGACGAGAGTTATCATTTATAACTCTGCAGGTTTGTGAATTGCAGTGCCCTGAAGCTCCATTTTACAAGTCGCTTTTTTGGGAGCTGGCCGCAAAAGCGCAGGATGGCTTCAGGCCGTGTTCTGGTTCCGGGGGTCAGGCTGAGCCTGTGGTTAACTCTTCTTCCTGATGGGAAAATAGAGTGACCTGTGCCTGTCCCAACACCAAGAGCTAGTCTCTCATTGGTTCCCCGTCTTCCCGTTCATCCTCAGGACAAATTGCAACCTGTACGGAACAGGAGGTTAAAGGTGCTGAGGCTCCAAGTAGGGAGATTGCTAGTAAAGTGGCTGGAATGGCGAACCCGAGCACAAGGAGATGAGAAATGAGGTGCGTTTTAGAAACCTTTCCCCATCACACGGTGTACCATCTTCTGGGTTTCTCATGCATGTTTTCGATGTAGGAAGTTGCCCTTGAACTTGGAGATTTGGGACCCATGCGATGGGTAGCACGCAGTATTACTTTAAAGGGTCTGCGTTTGCTCACCAAACCTCACCAAACCTCTCAGCCCCAAGAGTGTCCACCCTTATGTCTCATCCAGCTGTGGGTCTAGATATGGTCAGTCCAGGTTGCATCACAGCCCCTGAACGAATTGTGTAAGAATTTCTCTCTCTTTCCCTGTCTTTGTTTCATGGGTTTTTAAAAGTAATTTATTTTTATAATGGGGTTTAGCTGCTTTTCACGGCTGTGTTTATGCCGCCTTACACCCACTTGACACACTAACAGAGAGATATCAATACATAGGTTTTAAGATTATTACTAGTCAGATATATTCTTGTGCGGTGAATCGGGCGTGTTGAGTCCAGTTCTCTGAGCAAGGAGTAGATCTTGTCTATTACATATTGGGTTTATGGAACGGTATCTGAGCTAATTTGAAGCTCTTGTTTTATGTATCACCCCACCTCACCTTTCCCGTTAAGCAGCCATAGTGTGTTTTCTGCATGTGTGACTCTGTTCTGTTTTGTAATTCAGTTCAAGTGTAACGGTTTTTACATTCCCTCTATAAGTGACACCTTATGAGAAGTGTCCTTTTCTGTGTGACTTATTTCACTTAGAATCGTCGTACCTAAATCCACTCATCATGCGGCTACTAGCCTTATGACATTGATTTCATGGCTGAGTGATATTCCATTGTACATAAGGACCACAACTTTTGTATCCATTTTTCGCTTTCTTGGGATATTTAAGGTGGAATGAAGTGGAGGTCCTTGTCAACAGAGCAGCCCTAAACTTTGCGGTTCTTGTATCTTGCTGATTTTTAATTTTCCCACTTTATACCCCCATGCGTGGAAGTGCCTTATGCTCTCTAAGCTGTGTTTTTTAGATGTTTCAGGACACACCGTACACTTCTCCAGAGTGGCTCTTGGCAATTTACATCCCGCCCATCAGTGTAGCAAGGCTCCCATTTCTCCATGGCCTGTCCTGCATTTCTGGTTTTGAAACTTTTTTCAGAATGGCCCTTTTGACCGATGGGAAGCGAGACTTCTTTGTAGCGCTGATTTGCCTTTCCAGGTTGCTTGGTTGGCCAAAAAGGGCGTATGCGTTTTTTCCTGAATATATTCAGGAAAAAACGCATACGCCCTTTTTGGCCAAGGGCATCATTGTCAACGTTTTGCCGCTTTTCATGTGCGTTAAAGGAGATTCGAATCTACCTCCTGAAATCTGTTTCCTGCAATTCTGCCTTGATTGCAAATCCTCTTCTTTGCCTTCCCTCAATATATTTGTGGACGAGAGTTATCATTTATAACTGTGCAGGTTTGTGAATTGCAGTGCCCTGAAGCTCCATTTTACAACTCGCTTTTTTGGAAGCTGGCCGCAAAAGCGCAGGATGGCTTCAGGCCCTGTTCTGGTTCTGGGGGTCAGGCTGAGCCTGTGGTTAATTCTTCTTCCTGATGGGAAAATAGAGTGACCTGTGCCTGTCCAAACACCAAGAGCTAGTCTCTCATTGGTTCCCCGTCTTCCCGTTCATCCTCAGGACAAAGTGCAACCTGTACGGAACAGGAGGTTAAAGGTGCTGATGCTCCCAGTAGGGAGATTGCTACTAAAGTGGCTGGAATGGCGAACCCGAGCACAAGGAGATGAGAAATGAGGTGCGTTTTAGAAACCATTCCCCATCACACGGTGTACCATCTTCTGGGTTTCTCATGCATGTTTTCGATGTAGGAAGATGCCCTTGAACCTGGAGATTTGGGACCCATGCGATGGGTAGCACGCAGTATTACTTTAAAGGGTCTGCGTTTGCTCACCCAACCTCACCAAACCTCTCAGCCCCCAGAGTGTCCACCTTTATGTCTCATCCAGCTGTGGGTCTAGATATGGTCAATCCAGGGTGCATCTCAGCCCCTGAACGAATTGTGTAAGAATTTCTCTCTCTTTCACTGTCATTGTTTCATAGGTTTTTAAAAGTAATTTATTTTTATAATGAGGTTCAGCTGCTTTTCACGGCTGTGTTTATGCCGCTTTACACCCACTTGACACACTAACAGAGAGATATCAATATATTGGTTTTCAGATTATTACTAGTCAGATATATTCTTATGCGGTGAATCGGGCGTGTTGAGTCCAGTTCTCTGAGCAAGGAGTAGGTCTTGTCTATTACATATTGGGTTTATGGAACGGTATCTGAGGTAATTTGGAACTCTTGCTTTATGTATCACCCCACCTCACCTTTCCCGTTAAGCAGCCATAGTGTGTTTTCTGTATGTGTGACTCTGTTCTGTTTTGTAATTCAGTTCAAGTGTAACGGTTTTTACATTCCCTGTATAAGTGACACCTTATGAGAAGTGTCCTTTTCTGTGTGACTTATTTCACTTAGAATCTTCGTACCTAAATCCACTCATCATGCTGCTACTAGCCTTATGACATTGATTTCATGGCTGAGTGATATTCGATTGTACATAAGGACCACAACTTTTATATCCATTTTTCGCTTTCCTGGGATATTTAAGGTGGAATGAAGTGGAGGTCCTTGTCAACAGAGCAGCCCTAAACTTTGGGGTGCTTGCTTCTTGCTGATTTTCAATTTTCCCACTTTATACCCCCATGCGTGGAAGTGCCCTATGCTCTCTAAGCTGTGTTTTTTAGATGTTTCAGGGCACACCGTACACTTCTCCAGAGTGGCTGTTGGGAATTTACATCCCGCCCATCAGTGTAGCAAGGCTCCCATTTCTCCATGGCCTGTCCTACATTTCTGGTTTTGACACTTTTTTCAGCATGGCCCTTTTGACGGATGGGAAGCGAGACTTCTTTGTAGCGCTGATTTGCCTTTCCGGGTTGCTTGGTTGGCCAAAAAGGGCGTATGCGTTTTTTCCTGAATATATTCAGGAAAAAACGCATACCCCCTTTTTGGCCAAGGGCATCATTGTCAACGTTTTGCCGCTTTTCATGTGCTTTAAAGGCGATTCGAATGTACCTCCTGAAATCTGTTTGCTGCAATTCTGCCTTGATTTCAAATCCTCTTCTTTGCCTTCCCTCAATATATTTGTGGACGAGAGTTATCATTTATAACTCTGCAGGTTTGTGAATTGCAGTGCCCTGAAGCTCCATTTTACAACTCGCTTTTTTGGAAGCTGGCCGCAAAAGCACAGGATGGCTTCAGGCCCTCTTCTGGTTCCGGGGGGCAGGCTGAGCCTGTGGTTAATTCTTCTTCCTGATGGGAAAATAGAGTGACCTGTGCCTGTCCCAAAACGTAGAGCTATTCTCTCATTGGGTCTCCCTCTTCCCATTCATCCTCATTACAAATTTCCACCTGTACAGAACAGGAGGATAAAGGTGATTATTCTCCAAGTAGGGAGATTGCTATTAAAGCGGCTGGAATGGCGAATCCGAACACAAGGAGATGAGAAATGAGGTGCGTTTTAGAAACCTTTCCCCATCACACGGTGTACCATCTTCTGGGTTTCTCATGCATGTTTTCGATGTAGGAAGATGCCCTTGAACATTGAGATTTGGGACCCATGCGACGGGTTCCACGCAGTATTACTTTAAAGGGTCTGCATTTGCTCACCCAACCTCACCAAACCTCTCAGCCCCAAGAGTGTCCACCCTTATGTCTCATCCAGCTATGGGTCTAGATATGGTCAATCCAGGTTGCATCACAACCTCTGAATGAAGTGTGTAAGAATTTCTCTCTCTTTCACTGTCTTTGTTTCATGGGGTTTTAAAAGTAATTTATTTTTATAATGGGGTTTAGCTGCTTTTCACTGCTGTATTTATGCCGCTTTACACCCAATTGACACACTTCAAGAGAGATATCAACACATAGGTTTTAAGATTTTTACTAGTCAGATATGTTGTTTTGCGGTGAATAGGGGGTGTTGGGTTCAGTTCACTGAGCAAGGAGTAGGTCTTGTCTATTATATATTGGGTTTATGGAACGTTATCTGAGCTAATTTGAAATCCTTCTTTTATGCATCACCCCACCTCACCTTTCCCGTTAAGCAACCATAGTGTGTTTTCTGCATGTGTGACTCTGTTCTGTGTTGTAATTCAGTTCAAGTGTAACGGTTTTTACATTCCCTCTATAAATGATACCTTATGAGAAGTGTCCTTTTCTGTGTGACTTATTTCACTTAGAATCGTCGTACCTAAATCCACTCATCATGCTTCTACTAGCCTTATGACATTGATTTCATGGCTGAGTGATATTCCATTGTACATAAGGACCCCAACATCTTTATCCATTTTTCTCTTTCCTGGGATATTTAAGGTGGAATGAAGTGGAGGTCCTAGGCAACAGAGCAGCCCTAAACTTTGGGGTGCTTGTGTTTTCCTGATTTTTCATTTTCCCAAATTAAACCTCCATGAGTGGAAGTGCCCTATGCTCTCTAAGCTGTGGTTTTTAGATGTTTCAGGGCACACCGTACACTTCTCCAGAGTGGCTGTTGGCAATTTACATCCCGCCCATCTGTGTAGCAAGGCTCCCATTTCTCCATGGCCTGTCCTGCATTTCTGGTTTTGACACTTTTTTCAGCATGGCCCTTTTGACGGATGGGAAGCGAGACTTCTTTGTAGCGCTGATTTGCCTTTCCAGGTTGCTTGGTTGGCCAAAAAGGGCGTATGCGTTTTTTTCTGAATATATTCAGGAATAACGCATACGCACTTTTTGGCCAAAAGCATCATTGTCAACATTTTGCCGCTTTTCATGTGCTTTAAAGGCGATTCGAATCGATCTCCTGAAATCTGTTTCCTGCAATTCTGCCTTGATTTCAAATCCTCTTCTTTGCCTTCTCTCAATATATTTGTGGACGAGAGTTATCATTTATAACTCTGCAGGTTTGTGAATTGCAGTGCCCTGAACCTCAATTTTACAACACGCTTATTTGGGAGCTGGCCGCAAAAGCGCAGCATGGCTTCAGGCCCTGTTCTGGTTCCGGGGGGCAGTCTGAGCCTGTGGTTAAGTCTTCTTCCTGATGGGAAAATAGAGTGACCTGTGCCTGTCCCAACACCAAGAGCTAGTCTCTCATTGGTTCGCCGTCTTCCCGTTCATCCTCAGGACAAATTGCAACCTGTACGGAACAGGAGGTTAAAGGTGCTGAGGCTCCAATTAGGGAGATTGCTAGTAAAGTGGCTGGAATTGAGAACCCGAGAACAAGGAGATGAGAAATGAGGTGCGTTTTAGAAACCTTTCCCCATCACACGGTGTACCATCTTCTGGGTTTCTCATGCATGTTTTCGATGTAGGAAGATGCCCTTGAACCTGGAGATTTGGGACCCATGCGATGGGTAGCATGCAGTATTACTTTAAAGGGTCTGCGTTTGCTCACCCAACCTCACCAAACCTCTCAGCCCCCAGAGTGTCCACCCTTATGTCTCATCCAGCTGTCGGTCTAGATATGGTCAATCCAGGGTGCATCCCAGCCCCTGAACGAATTGTGTAAGAATTTCTCTCTCTTTCACTGTCTTTGTTTCATGGGTTTTTAAAAGTAATTTATTTTTATAATGAGGTTCAGCTGCTTTTCACGGCTGTGTTTATGCCGCTTTACACCCACTTGACACACTAACAGAGAGATATCAATATATAGGTTTTCAGATTATTACTAGTCAGATATATTCTTATGCGGTGAATCGGGCGTGTTGAGTCCAGTTCTCTGAGCAAGGAGTAGGTCTTGTCTATTACATATTGGGTTTATGGAACGGTATCTGAGCTAATTTGAAACTCTTGCTTTATGTATCACCCCACCTCACCTTTCCCGTTAAGCAGCCATAGTGTGTTTTCTGCATGTGTGACTCTGTTCTGTTTTGTAATTCAGTTCAAGTGTAACGGTTTTTACATTCCCTGTATAAGTGACACCTTATGAGAAGTGTCCTTTTCTGTGTGACTTATTTCACTTCGAATTGTCGTACCTAAATCCACTCATCATGCTGCTACTAGCCTTATGACATTGATTTCATGGCTGAGTGATATTCCATTGTAAATAAGGACCACAACTTTTATATCCATTTTTCTCTTTCCTGGGATATTTAAGGTGGAATGAAGTGGAGGTCCTTGTCAACAGAGCAGCCCTAAACTTTGGCGTGCTTGTGTCTTGCTGATTTTTAATTTTCCCACTTTATACCCCCATGCGTGGAAGTGCCCTATGCTCTCTAAGCTGTGTTTTTTAGATGTTTCAGGGCACACCGTACAATTCTCCAGAGTGGCTGTTGGCAATTTACATCCCGCCCATCAGTGTAGCAAGGCTCCCATTTCTCCATGGCCTGTCCTGCATTTCTGGTTTTGACACTTTTTTCAGCATGGCCCTTTTGACCGATGGGAAGCGAGACTTCTTTGTAGCGCTGATTTGCCTTTCCAGGTTGCTTGGTTGGCCAAAAAGGGCGTATGCGTTTTTTCCTGAATATATTCAGGAAAAAACGCATACGCCCTTTTTGGCCAAGGGCATCATTGTCAACGTTTTGCCGCTTTTCATGTGCTTTAAAGGCGATTCGAATCTACCTCCTGAAATCTGTTTGCTGCAATTCTGCCTTGATTTCAAATCCTCTTCTTTGCCTTCCCTCAATATATTTGTGGACGAGAGTTATCATTTATAACTCTGCAGGTTTGTGAATTGCAGTGCCCTGAAGCTCCATTTTACAACTCGCTTTTTTGGAAGCTGGCCGCAAATGCACAGGATGGCTTCAGGCCCTGTTCTGGTTCCGGGGGGCAGGCTGAGCCTGTGGTTAATTCTTCTTCCTGATGGGAAAATAGAGTGACCTGTGCCTGTCCCAATACGTAGAGCTATTCTCTCATTGGGTCTCCCTCTTCCCATTCATCCTCATTACAAATTTCCACCTGTACGGAACAGGAGGATAAAGGTGATTATTCTCCAAGTAGGGAGATTGCTATTAAAGCGGCTGGAATGGCGAATCCGAACACAAGGAGATGAGAAATGAGGTGCGTTTTAGAATCCTTTCCCGATCACATGGTGTACCATCTTCTGGGTTTCTCATGCATGTTTTCGATGTAGGAAGATGCCCTTGAACCTTGAGATTTGGGACCCATGCGACGGATTCCACGCAGTATTACTTTAAAGGGTCTGCATTTGCTCACCCAACCTCACCAAACCTCTCAGCCCCAAGAGTGTCCACCCTTATGTCTCATCCAGCTGTGGGTCTAGATATGGTCAATCCAGGTTGCATCACAACCTCTGAATGAAGTGTGTAAGAATTTCTCTCTCTTTCACTGTCTTTGTTTCATGGGGTTTTAAAAGTAATTTATTTTTATAATGGGGTTTAGCTGCTTTTCACTGCTGTATTTATGCCGCTTTACACCCACTTGACACACTTCAAGAGAGATATCAACACATAGGTTTTAAGATTTTTACTAGTCAGATATGTTCTTTTGCGGTGAATAGGGGGTGTTGAGTTCAGTTCACTGAGCAAGGAGTAGGTCTTGTCTATTATATATTGGGTTTATGGAACGTTATCTGAGCTAATTTGAAATCCTTCTTTTATGCATCACCCCACCTCACCTTTCCCGTTAAGCAACCATAGTGTGTTTTCTGCATGTGTGACTCTGTTCTGTGTTGTAATTCAGATCAAGTGTAACGGTTTTTACATTCCCTCTATAAATGATACCTTATGAGAAGTGACCTTTTCTGTGTGACTTATTTCACTTAGAATCGTCGTACCTAAATCCACTCATCATGCTTCTACTAGCCTTATGACATTGATTTCATGGCTGAGTGATATTCCATTGTACAAAAGGACCCCAAAATCTTTATCCATTTTTCTCTTTCCTGGGATATTTAAGGTGGAATGAAGTGGAGGTCCTAGGCAACAGAGCAGCCCTAAACTTTGGGGTGCTTGTGTTTTGCTGATTTTTCATTTTCCCAATTTATACCCCCATGAGTGGAAGTGCCCTATGCTCTCTAAGCTGTGGATTTTAGATGTTTCAGGGCACACGGTACACTTCTCCAGAGTGGCTGTTGGCAATTTACATCCCGCCCATCAGTGTAGGAAGGCTCCCATTTCTCCATGGCCTGTCCTGCATTTCTGGTTTTGACACTTTTTTCAGCATGGCCCTTTTGACGGATGGGAAGCGAGACTTCTTTGTAGCGCTGATTTGCCTTTCCAGGTTGCTTGGTTGGCCAAAAAGGGCGTATGCGTTTTTTTCTGAATATATTCAGGAATAACGCATACGCACTTTTTGGCCAAAAGCATCATTGTCAACATTTTGCCGCTTTTCATGTGCTTTAAAGGCGATTCGAATCGACCTCCTGAAATCTGTTTCCTGCAATTCTGCCTTGATTTCAAATCCTCTTCTTTGCCTTCTCTCAATATATTTGTGGACGAGAGTTATCATTTATAACTTTGCAGGTTTGTGAATTGCAGTGCCCTGAAGCTCAATTTTACAACTCGCTTATTTGGGAGCTGGCCGCAAAAGCGCAGCATGGCTTCAGGCCCTGTTCTGGTTCCGGGGGGCAGTCTGAGCCTGTGGTTAAGTCTTCTTCCTGATGGGAAAATAGAGTGACCTGTGCCTGTCCCAACACCAAGAGCTAGTCTCTCATTGGTTCGCCGTCTTCCCGTTCATCCTCAGGACAAATTGCAACCTGTACGGAACAGGAGGTTAAAGGTGCTGATGCTCCAATTAGGGAGATTGCTAGTAAAGTAGCTGGAATTGAGAACCCGAGAACAAGGAGATGAGAAATGAGGTGCGTTTTAGAAAACTTTCCCCATCACACGGTGTACCATCTTCTGGGTTTCTCATGCATGTTTTCGATGTAGGAAGATGCCCTTGAACCTGGAGATTTGGGACCCATGCGATGGGTAGCACGCAGTATTACTTTAAAGGGTCTGCGTTTGCTCACCCAACCTCACCAAACCTCTCAGCACCCAGAGTGTCCACCCTTATGTCTCATCCAGCTGTCGGTCTAGATATGGTCAATCCAGGGTGCATCCCAGCCCCTGAACGAATTGTGTAAGAATTTCTCTCTCTTTCACTGTCTTTGTTTCATGGGTTTTTAAAAGTAATTTATTTTTATAATGAGGTTCAGCTGCTTTTCACGGCTGTGTTTATGCCGCTTTACACCCACTTGACACACTAACAGAGAGATATCAATATATAGGTTTTCAGATTATTACTAGTCAGATATATTCTTATGCGGTGAATCGGGCGTGTTGAGTCCAGTTCTCTGAGCAAGGAGTAGGTCTTGTCTATTCCATATTGGGTTTATGGAACGGTATCTGAGTTAATTTGAAACTCTTGTTTTATGTATCACCCCACCTCACCTTTCCCGTTAAGCAGCCATAGTGTGTTTTCTGCATGTGTGACTCTGTTCTGTTTTGTAATTCAGTTCAAGTGTAACGGTTTTTACATTCCCTCTATAAGTGACACCTTATGAGAAGTGTCTTTTTCTGTGTGACTTATTTCACTTAGAATCGTCGTACGTAAATCCACTCATCATGCTGCTACTAACCTTATGACATTGATTTCATGGCTGAGTGATATTCCATTGTACATAAGGACCACAACTTTTATATCCATTTTTCTCTTTCCTGGGATATTTAAGGTGGAATGAAGTGGAGGTCCTTGTCAACATAGCAGCCCTAAACTTTGGGGTGCTTGTGTCTTGCTGATTTTCAAATGTCCCACTTTATACCCCCATATCTGGAAGTGCCCTATGCTCTCTAAGCTGTGTTTTTTAGATGTTTCAGGACACACCGTACACTTCTCCAGAGTGGCTGTTGGCAATTTACATCCCGCCCATCAGTGTAGCAAGGCTCCCATTTCTCCATGGCCTGTCCTGCATTTCTGGTTTTGACACTTTTTTCAGCATGGCCCTTTTGACTGATGGGAAGCGAGACTTCTTTGTAGCGCTGATTTGCCTTTCCAGGTTGCTTGGTTGGCCAAAAAGGGCGTATGCGTTTTTTCCTGAATATATTCAGGAAAAAACGCATACGCCCTTTTTGGCCAAGGGCATCATTGTCAACGTTTTGCCGATTTTCATGTGCTTTAAAGGTGATTCGAATGTACCTCCTGAAATCTGTTTCCTGCAATTCTGCCTTGATTTCAAATCCTCTTCTTTGCCTTCCCTCAATATATTTGTGGACGAGAGTTATCATTTATAACTCTGCAGGTTTGTGAATTGCAGTGCCCTGAAGCTCCATTTTACAACTCGCTTTTTTGGGAGCTGGCCGCAAAAGCACAGGATGGCTTCAGGCCCTCTTCTGGTTCCGGGGGGCAGGCTGAGCCTGTGGTTAATTCTTCTTCCTGATGGGAAAATAGAGTGACCTGTGCCTGTCCCAACACCAAGAGCTAGTCTCTCATTGGTTCTCCCTCTTCCCATTCATCCTCATTACAAATTGCCACCTGTACGGAACAGGAGGATAAAGGTGATTATTCTCCAAGTAGGGAGATTGCTATTAAAGCGGCTGGAATGGTGAATCCAACTCAAGGAGATGAGAAATGAGGTGCGTTTTAGAATCCTTTCCCGATCACATGGTGTACCATCTTCTGGGTTTCTCATGCATGTTTTCGATGTAGGAAGATGCCCTTGAACCTGGAGATTTGGGACTCATGCGACGGGTACCACGCAGTATTACTTTAAAGGGTCTGCATTTGCTCACCCAACCTCACCAAACCTCTCAGCCGCAAAAGTGTCCACTCTTATGTCTCATCCTGCTGTGGGTCTAGATATGGTCAATCCAGGTTGCATCACAACCTCTGAATGAAGTGTGTAAGAATTTCTCTCTCTTTCACTGTCTTTGTTTCATGGGGTTTTAAAAGTAATTTATTTTTATAATGGGGTTTAGCTGCTTTTCACTGCTGTGTTTATGCCGCTTTACACCCACTTGACACACTTCCAGAGAGATATCAACACATAGGTTTTAAGAATTTTACTAGTCAGATATGTTCTTTTGCGGTGAATAGGAGGTGTTGAGTCCAGTTAACTGAGCAAGGAGTAGGTCTTGTCTATTATATATTGGGTTTATGGAACGTTATCTTAGCTAATTTGAAATCCTTCTTTTATGCATCACCCCAGCTCACCTTTCCCGTTAAGCAACCATAGTGTGTTTTCTGCATGTGTGACTCTGTTCTGTGTTGTAATTCAGTTCAAGTGTAACGGTTTTTACATTCCCTCTATAAATGATACCTTATGAGAAGTGTCCTTTTCTGTGTGACTTATTTCACTTAGAATCGTCGTACCTAAATCCACTCATCATGCTTCTACTAGCCTTATGACATTGATTTCATGGCTGAGTGATATTCCATTGTACATAAGGACCCCAACATCTTTATCCATTTTTCTCTTTCCTGGGATATTTAAGGTGGAATGAAGTGGAGGTCCTAGGCAACAGAGCAGCCCTAAACTTTGGGGTGCTTGTGTTTTCCTGATTTTTCATTTTCCCAAATTAAACCTCCATGAGTGGAAGTGCCCTATGCTCTCTAAGCTGTGGTTTTTAGATGTTTCAGGGCACACCGTACACTTCTCCAGAGTGGCTGTTGGCAATTTACATCCCGCCCATCTGTGTAGCAAGGCTCCCATTTCTCCATGGCCTGTCCTGCATTTCTGGTTTTGACACTTTTTTCAGCATGGCCCTTTTGACGGATGGGAAGCGAGACTTCTTTGTAGCGCTGATTTGCCTTTCCAGGTTGCTTGGTTGGCCAAAAAGGGCGTATGCGTTTTTTTCTGAATATATTCAGGAATAACGCATACGCACTTTTTGGCCAAAAGCATCATTGTCAACATTTTGCCGCTTTTCATGTGCTTTAAAGGCGATTCGAATCGATCTCCTGAAATCTGTTTCCTGCAATTCTGCCTTGATTTCAAATCCTCTTCTTTGCCTTCTCTCAATATATTTGTGGACGAGAGTTATCATTTATAACTCTGCAGGTTTGTGAATTGCAGTGCCCTGAACCTCAATTTTACAACACGCTTATTTGGGAGCTGGCCGCAAAAGCGCAGCATGGCTTCAGGCCCTGTTCTGGTTCCGGGGGGCAGTCTGAGCCTGTGGTTAAGTCTTCTTCCTGATGGGAAAATAGAGTGACCTGTGCCTGTCCCAACACCAAGAGCTAGTCTCTCATTGGTTCGCCGTCTTCCCGTTCATCCTCAGGACAAATTGCAACCTGTACGGAACAGGAGGTTAAAGGTGCTGATGCTCCAATTAGGGAGATTGCTAGTAAAGTGGCTGGAATTGAGAACCCGAGAACAAGGAGATGAGAAATGAGGTGCGTTTTAGAAACCTTTCCCCATCACACGGTGTACCATCTTCTGGGTTTCTCATGCATGTTTTCGATGTAGGAAGATGCCCTTGAACCTGGAGATTTGGGACCCATGCGATGGGTAGCATGCAGTATTACTTTAAAGGGTCTGCGTTTGCTCACCCAACCTCACCAAACCTCTCAGCCCCCAGAGTGTCCACCCTTATGTCTCATCCAGCTGTCGGTCTAGATATGGTCAATCCAGGGTGCATCCCAGCCCCTGAACGAATTGTGTAAGAATTTCTCTCTCTTTCACTGTCTTTGTTTCATGGGTTTTTAAAAGTAATTTATTTTTATAATGAGGTTCAGCTGCTTTTCACGGCTGTGTTTATGCCGCTTTACACCCACTTGACACACTAACAGAGAGATATCAATATATAGGTTTTCAGATTATTACTAGTCAGATATATTCTTATGCGGTGAATCGGGCGTGTTGAGTCCAGTTCTCTGAGCAAGGAGTAGGTCTTGTCTATTACATATTGGGTTTATGGAACGGTATCTGAGCTAATTTGAAACTCTTGCTTTATGTATCACCCCACCTCACCTTTCCCGTTAAGCAGCCATAGTGTGTTTTCTGCATGTGTGACTCTGTTCTGTTTTGTAATTCAGTTCAAGTGTAACGGTTTTTACATTCCCTGTATAAGTGACACCTTATGAGAAGTGTCCTTTTCTGTGTGACTTATTTCACTTCGAATTGTCGTACCTAAATCCACTCATCATGCTGCTACTAGCCTTATGACATTGATTTCATGGCTGAGTGATATTCCATTGTAAATAAGGACCACAACTTTTATATCCATTTTTCTCTTTCCTGGGATATTTAAGGTGGAATGAAGTGGAGGTCCTTGTCAACAGAGCAGCCCTAAACTTTGGCGTGCTTGTGTCTTGCTGATTTTTAATTTTCCCACTTTATACCCCCATGCGTGGAAGTGCCCTATGCTCTCTAAGCTGTGTTTTTTAGATGTTTCAGGGCACACCGTACAATTCTCCAGAGTGGCTGTTGGCAATTTACATCCCGCCCATCAGTGTAGCAAGGCTCCCATTTCTCCATGGCCTGTCCTGCATTTCTGGTTTTGACACTTTTTTCAGCATGGCCCTTTTGACCGATGGGAAGCGAGACTTCTTTGTAGCGCTGATTTGCCTTTCCAGGTTGCTTGGTTGGCCAAAAAGGGCGTATGCGTTTTTTCCTGAATATATTCAGGAAAAAACGCATACGCCCTTTTTGGCCAAGGGCATCATTGTCAACGTTTTGCCGCTTTTCATGTGCTTTAAAGGCGATTCGAATCTACCTCCTGAAATCTGTTTGCTGCAATTCTGCCTTGATTTCAAATCCTCTTCTTTGCCTTCCCTCAATATATTTGTGGACGAGAGTTATCATTTATAACTCTGCAGGTTTGTGAATTGCAGTGCCCTGAAGCTCCATTTTACAACTCGCTTTTTTGGAAGCTGGCCGCAAATGCACAGGATGGCTTCAGGCCCTGTTCTGGTTCCGGGGGGCAGGCTGAGCCTGTGGTTAATTCTTCTTCCTGATGGGAAAATAGAGTGACCTGTGCCTGTCCCAATACGTAGAGCTATTCTCTCATTGGGTCTCCCTCTTCCCATTCATCCTCATTACAAATTTCCACCTGTACGGAACAGGAGGATAAAGGTGATTATTCTCCAAGTAGGGAGATTGCTATTAAAGCGGCTGGAATGGCGAATCCGAACACAAGGAGATGAGAAATGAGGTGCGTTTTAGAATCCTTTCCCGATCACATGGTGTACCATCTTCTGGGTTTCTCATGCATGTTTTCGATGTAGGAAGATGCCCTTGAACCTTGAGATTTGGGACCCATGCGACGGATTCCACGCAGTATTACTTTAAAGGGTCTGCATTTGCTCACCCAACCTCACCAAACCTCTCAGCCCCAAGAGTGTCCACCCTTATGTCTCATCCAGCTGTGGGTCTAGATATGGTCAATCCAGGTTGCATCACAACCTCTGAATGAAGTGTGTAAGAATTTCTCTCTCTTTCACTGTCTTTGTTTCATGGGGTTTTAAAAGTAATTTATTTTTATAATGGGGTTTAGCTGCTTTTCACTGCTGTATTTATGCCGCTTTACACCCACTTGACACACTTCAAGAGAGATATCAACACATAGGTTTTAAGATTTTTACTAGTCAGATATGTTCTTTTGCGGTGAATAGGGGGTGTTGAGTTCAGTTCACTGAGCAAGGAGTAGGTCTTGTCTATTATATATTGGGTTTATGGAACGTTATCTGAGCTAATTTGAAATCCTTCTTTTATGCATCACCCCACCTCACCTTTCCCGTTAAGCAACCATAGTGTGTTTTCTGCATGTGTGACTCTGTTCTGTGTTGTAATTCAGATCAAGTGTAACGGTTTTTACATTCCCTCTATAAATGATACCTTATGAGAAGTGTCCTTTTCTGTGTGACTTATTTCACTTAGAATCGTCGTACCTAAATCCACTCATCATGCTTCTACTAGCCTTATGACATTGATTTCATGGCTGAGTGATATTCCATTGTACAAAAGGACCCCAAAATCTTTATCCATTTTTCTCTTTCCTGGGATATTTAAGGTGGAATGAAGTGGAGGTCCTAGGCAACAGAGCAGCCCTAAACTTTGGGGTGCTTGTGTTTTGCTGATTTTTCATTTTCCCAATTTATACCCCCATGAGTGGAAGTGCCCTATGCTCTCTAAGCTGTGGATTTTAGATGTTTCAGGGCACACGGTACACTTCTCCAGAGTGGCTGTTGGCAATTTACATCCCGCCCATCAGTGTAGGAAGGCTCCCATTTCTCCATGGCCTGTCCTGCATTTCTGGTTTTGACACTTTTTTCAGCATGGCCCTTTTGACGGATGGGAAGCGAGACTTCTTTGTAGCGCTGATTTGCCTTTCCAGGTTGCTTGGTTGGCCAAAAAGGGCGTATGCGTTTTTTTCTGAATATATTCAGGAATAACGCATACGCACTTTTTGGCCAAAAGCATCATTGTCAACATTTTGCCGCTTTTCATGTGCTTTAAAGGCGATTCGAATCGACCTCCTGAAATCTGTTTCCTGCAATTCTGCCTTGATTTCAAATCCTCTTCTTTGCCTTCTCTCAATATATTTGTGGACGAGAGTTATCATTTATAACTTTGCAGGTTTGTGAATTGCAGTGCCCTGAAGCTCAATTTTACAACTCGCTTATTTGGGAGCTGGCCGCAAAAGCGCAGCATGGCTTCAGGCCCTGTTCTGGTTCCGGGGGGCAGTCTGAGCCTGTGGTTAAGTCTTCTTCCTGATGGGAAAATAGAGTGACCTGTGCCTGTCCCAACACCAAGAGCTAGTCTCTCATTGGTTCGCCGTCTTCCCGTTCATCCTCAGGACAAATTGCAACCTGTACGGAACAGGAGGTTAAAGGTGCTGATGCTCCAATTAGGGAGATTGCTAGTAAAGTAGCTGGAATTGAGAACCCGAGAACAAGGAGATGAGAAATGAGGTGCGTTTTAGAAAACTTTCCCCATCACACGGTGTACCATCTTCTGGGTTTCTCATGCATGTTTTCGATGTAGGAAGATGCCCTTGAACCTGGAGATTTGGGACCCATGCGATGGGTAGCACGCAGTATTACTTTAAAGGGTCTGCGTTTGCTCACCCAACCTCACCAAACCTCTCAGCACCCAGAGTGTCCACCCTTATGTCTCATCCAGCTGTCGGTCTAGATATGGTCAATCCAGGGTGCATCCCAGCCCCTGAACGAATTGTGTAAGAATTTCTCTCTCTTTCACTGTCTTTGTTTCATGGGTTTTTAAAAGTAATTTATTTTTATAATGAGGTTCAGCTGCTTTTCACGGCTGTGTTTATGCCGCTTTACACCCACTTGACACACTAACAGAGAGATATCAATATATAGGTTTTCAGATTATTACTAGTCAGATATATTCTTATGCGGTGAATCGGGCGTGTTGAGTCCAGTTCTCTGAGCAAGGAGTAGGTCTTGTCTATTCCATATTGGGTTTATGGAACGGTATCTGAGTTAATTTGAAACTCTTGTTTTATGTATCACCCCACCTCACCTTTCCCGTTAAGCAGCCATAGTGTGTTTTCTGCATGTGTGACTCTGTTCTGTTTTGTAATTCAGTTCAAGTGTAACGGTTTTTACATTCCCTCTATAAGTGACACCTTATGAGAAGTGTCTTTTTCTGTGTGACTTATTTCACTTAGAATCGTCGTACGTAAATCCACTCATCATGCTGCTACTAACCTTATGACATTGATTTCATGGCTGAGTGATATTCCATTGTACATAAGGACCACAACTTTTATATCCATTTTTCTCTTTCCTGGGATATTTAAGGTGGAATGAAGTGGAGGTCCTTGTCAACATAGCAGCCCTAAACTTTGGGGTGCTTGTGTCTTGCTGATTTTCAAATGTCCCACTTTATACCCCCATATCTGGAAGTGCCCTATGCTCTCTAAGCTGTGTTTTTTAGATGTTTCAGGACACACCGTACACTTCTCCAGAGTGGCTGTTGGCAATTTACATCCCGCCCATCAGTGTAGCAAGGCTCCCATTTCTCCATGGCCTGTCCTGCATTTCTGGTTTTGACACTTTTTTCAGCATGGCCCTTTTGACTGATGGGAAGCGAGACTTCTTTGTAGCGCTGATTTGCCTTTCCAGGTTGCTTGGTTGGCCAAAAAGGGCGTATGCGTTTTTTCCTGAATATATTCAGGAAAAAACGCATACGCCCTTTTTGGCCAAGGGCATCATTGTCAACGTTTTGCCGATTTTCATGTGCTTTAAAGGTGATTCGAATGTACCTCCTGAAATCTGTTTCCTGCAATTCTGCCTTGATTTCAAATCCTCTTCTTTGCCTTCCCTCAATATATTTGTGGACGAGAGTTATCATTTATAACTCTGCAGGTTTGTGAATTGCAGTGCCCTGAAGCTCCATTTTACAACTCGCTTTTTTGGGAGCTGGCCGCAAAAGCACAGGATGGCTTCAGGCCCTCTTCTGGTTCCGGGGGGCAGGCTGAGCCTGTGGTTAATTCTTCTTCCTGATGGGAAAATAGAGTGACCTGTGCCTGTCCCAACACCAAGAGCTAGTCTCTCATTGGTTCTCCCTCTTCCCATTCATCCTCATTACAAATTGCCACCTGTACGGAACAGGAGGATAAAGGTGATTATTCTCCAAGTAGGGAGATTGCTATTAAAGCGGCTGGAATGGTGAATCCAACTCAAGGAGATGAGAAATGAGGTGCGTTTTAGAATCCTTTCCCGATCACATGGTGTACCATCTTCTGGGTTTCTCATGCATGTTTTCGATGTAGGAAGATGCCCTTGAACCTGGAGATTTGGGACTCATGCGACGGGTACCACGCAGTATTACTTTAAAGGGTCTGCATTTGCTCACCCAACCTCACCAAACCTCTCAGCCGCAAAAGTGTCCACTCTTATGTCTCATCCTGCTGTGGGTCTAGATATGGTCAATCCAGGTTGCATCACAACCTCTGAATGAAGTGTGTAAGAATTTCTCTCTCTTTCACTGTCTTTGTTTCATGGGGTTTTAAAAGTAATTTATTTTTATAATGGGGTTTAGCTGCTTTTCACTGCTGTGTTTATGCCGCTTTACACCCACTTGACACACTTCCAGAGAGATATCAACACATAGGTTTTAAGAATTTTACTAGTCAGATATGTTCTTTTGCGGTGAATAGGAGGTGTTGAGTCCAGTTAACTGAGCAAGGAGTAGGTCTTGTCTATTATATATTGGGTTTATGGAACGTTATCTTAGCTAATTTGAAATCCTTCTTTTATGCATCACCCCAGCTCACCTTTCCCGTTAAGCAACAATAGTGTGTTTTCTGCATGTGTGACTCTGTTCTGTTTTGTAATTCAGTTCAAGTGTAACGGTTTTTACATTCCCTCTATAAATGATACCTTATGAGAAGTGTCCTTTTCTGTGTGACTTATTTCACTTAGAATCGTCGTACCTAAATCCACTCATCATGCTGCTACTAGCCTTATGACATTGATTTCATGGCTGAGTGATATTCCATTGTACATAAGGACCCCAACTTCTTTATCCATTTTTCTCTTTCCTGGGATATTTAAGGTGGAATGAAGTGGAGGTCCTAGGCAACAGAGCAGCCCTAAACTTTGGGGTGCTTGTGTTTTGCTGATTTTTCATTTTCCCAATTTATACCCCCATGAGTGGAAGTGCCCTATGCTCTCTAAGCTGTGGTTTTTAGATGTTTCAGGACACACCGTACACTTCTCCAGAGTGGCTGTTGGCAATTTACATCCCGCCCATCAGTGTAGCAAGGCTCCCATTTCTCCATGGCCTGTCCTGCATTTCTGGTTTTGACACTTTTTTCAGCATGGCCCTTTTGACTGATGGGAAGCGAGACTTCTTTGTAGCGCTGATTTGCCTTTCCAGGTTGCTTGGTTGGCCAAAAAGGGCGTATGCGTTTTTTTCTGAATATATTCAGGAATAACGCATACGCCCCTTTTGGCCAAAAGCATCATTGTCAACGCTTTGCCGCTTTTCATGTGCTTTAAAGGCGATTCGAATCTACCTCCTGAAATCTGTTTCCTGTAATTCTGCCTTGATTTCAAATCCTCTTCTTTGCCTTCCCGCAATATATTTGTGGACGAGAGTTATCATTTATATCTCTGCAGGTTTGTGAATTGCAGTGCCCTGAACCTCCATTTTACAAGTCGCCTTTTTGGGAGCTGGCCGCAAAAGCGCAGGATGGCTTCAGGCCCTGTTCTGGTTCCGGGGGTCAGGCTGAGCCTGTGGTTAATTCTTCTTCCTGATGGGAAAATAGAGTGACCTGTGCCTGTCCCAACACCAACAGCTAGTCTCTCATTGGTTCCCCGTCTTCCCGTTCATCCTCAGGACAAATTGCAACCTGTACGGAACAGGAGGTTAAAGGTGCTGATGCTCCAAGTAGGGAGATTGCTAGTAAAGTGGCTGGAATGGCGAACCCGAGCACAAGGAGATGAGAAATGAGGTGCGTTTTAGAAACCTTTCCCCATCACACGGTGTACCATCTTCTGGGTTTCTCATGCATGTTTTCGATGTAGGAAGATGCCCTTGAACCTGGAGATTTGGGACCCATGCGATGGGTAGCACGCAGTATTACTTTAAAGGGTCTGCGTTTGCTCACCTAACCTCACCAAACCTCTCAGCAACAAGAGTGTCCACCCTTCTGTCTCATCCAGCTGTGGGTCTAGATATGGTCATTCCAGGTTGCATCACAGCCCCTGAACAAATTGTGTAAGAATTTCTCTCTCTTTCACTGTCTTTGTTTCATGTGTTTTTAAAAGTAATTTATTTATTTATTTATTTATTTTTTATTTTTTTTTAAATCTTTATTGAAGTATAATTGCCTTACAATGGTGTGTTAGCTTCTGCTTTATAACAAAGTGAATCAGTAATACATATACAATATGTTCCCATTTCTCTTCCCTCTTGCATCTCCCTCCCTCCTACCCTCCCCTTCCCATCCCTCTAGGTGGTCAGAAAGCACCGAGCTGATCTCCCTGTGCTATGCGGTGCTTCCCACTATTTATCTATTTTACATTTGGTAGTGCATATATGTCCATGACACTCTCTTACCCTGTCACATCTCACCCCACCCCCTCCTCATATCCTCAAGTCCATTCTCTAGTAGGTCTGTGTCTTTATTCCCGTCTCGCCACTAGGTTCTTCATGGCCTTTTTTTTTTCCCTTAGATTCCGTATATATGTGTTAGCATACTGTATTTGTTTTTCTCTTTCTGACTTACTTCACTCTGTATGACAGACTCTAACTCCATCCACCTCATTACAAATACCTCCATTTCTTTTCTTTTTATGGCTGAGTAATATTCCATTGTATATATGTGCCACATCTTCTTTATCCATTCATCTGTCGATGGACATTTAGATTGCTTCCATGTTCTGGCTATTGTAAATAGAGCTGCAATGAACATTTTGGTACATGACTCTTTTTGACCTATGGTTTTCTCAGGGTATATGCCCATTAGTGGGATTGCTGGGTCGTATGGTAGTTCTATTTGTAGTTTTTCAAGGAACCTCCATACTGTTCTCCATAGTGGCTGTATCAATTTACATTCCCACCAACAGTGCAAGAGTGTTCCCTTTCCTCCACACCCTCTCCAGCATTTATTGTTTCTAGATTTTTTGATGATGGCCATTCTGACTGGTGTGAGATGATATCTCATTGTAGTTTTGATTTGCATTTCTCTAATGATTAATGATGTTGAGCATTCTTTCATGTGTCTGTAGGCCATTTGTATATCTTCTTTGGAGAAATGTCTATTTAGGTCTTCGGCCCATTTTTGGATTGGGTTGTTCGTTTTTTTGTTATTGAGCTGCATGAGCTGCTTGTAAATCTTGGAGATTAATCCTTTGTCAGTTGCTTCATTTGCAAATATTTTCTCCCATTCTGATGGTTGTCTTTTGGTCTTGTTTATGGTTTCCTTTGCTGTGCAAAAGCTTTTAAGTTTCATTAGGTCCCATTTGTTTATTTGTGTTCTTATTTCCATTTCTCTGGGAGCTGGGTCAAAAAGAATCTTGCTGTGATGTATGTCATAGAGTGTTCTGCCTATGTTTTCCTCTAAGAGTTTGATAGTGTCTGCCCTTACACTTAGGTCTTTAATTCATTTTGAGTTTATTTTTGTGCATGGTGTCAGGGAGTGTTCTATTTTCATACTTTTACATGTACCTGTCCAATTTTCCCAGCACCACTTATTGAAGAGGCTGTCTTTTCTCCACTGTATATGCTTGCCTCCTTTATCAAAAATAAGGTGCCCATATGTGTGTGGGTTTATCTCTGGGCTTTCTATCCTGTTCCATTGATCTATATTTCTGTTTTTGTGCCAGTACCACACTGTCTTGATTACTGAAGCTTTGTAATATAGTCTGAAGTCAGGGAGCCTGATTCCCCCAGCTCCATTTTTCGTTCTCAAGATTGCTTTGGCTATTCGGGGTCTTTTGTGTTTCCATACAAATTGTGAAATTTTTTGTTCTAGTTCTGTGAAAAATGCCAGTGGTAGTTTGATAGGGATTGCATTGAATCTGTAGATTGCTTTGGGTAGTAGAGTCATTTTCACAATGTTGATTCTTCCAATCCAGGAACATGGTATATCTCTCCATCTATTTGTATCATCTTTAATTTCTTTCATCAGTGTCTTATAATTTTCTGCATACAGGTCTTTTGTCTCCTTAGGTAGGTTTATTCCTAGATATTTTATTCTTTTTGTTCCAATGGTAAATGGGAGTGTTTTCTTAATTTCACTTTCAGATTTTTCGTCATTAGTGTATAGAAATGCAAGAGATTTCTGTGCATTAATTTTGTATCCTGCTACTTTACCAAATTCATTGATTAGCTCTAGGAGTTTTCTGGTAGCATCTTTAGGATTCTCTATGTATAGTATCATGTCATCTGCAAATAGTGACAGCTTTACTTCTTCTTTTCCGATTTGGATTCCTTTTATTTCTTTGTCTTCTCTGATTGCTGTGGCTAACACTTCCAAAACTATGTTGAATAATAGTGGTGAGAGTGGGCAACCTTGTCTTGTTCCTGATCTTAGTGGAAATGGTTTCAGTTTTTCACCATTGAGGACAATGTTGGCTGTGGGTTTGTCATATATGGCCTTTATTATGTTGAGGAAAGTTCCCTCTATGCCTACTTTCTGCAGGGCTTTTATCATAAATGGGTGTTGAATTTTGTCGAAAGCTTTCTCTGCATCTATTGAGATGATGATATGGTTTTTCTCCTTCAGTTTTTTAATATGATGTATCACATTGATTGATTTGCGTATATTGAAGAATCCTTGCATTCCTGGGATAAACCCCACTTGATCATGGTGTATGATCCTTTTAATGTGCTGTTGGATTCTGTTTGCTAGTATTTTGTTGAGGATTTTTGCATCTATGTTCATCAGTGATATTGGCCTGTAGTTTTCTTTCTTTGTGAATCTTTGTCTGGTTTTGGTATCAGGGTGATGGTGGCCTCGTAGAATGAGTTTGGGAGTGTTCCTCCCTCTGCAATATTTTGGAAGAGTTTGAGAAGGATAGGTGTTAGCTCTTCTCTAAATGTTTGATAGAATTCACCTGTGAAGCCATCTGGTCCTGGGCTTTTGTTTGTTGGAAGGTTTTTAATCACAGTTTCAATTTCAGTGCTTGTGATTGGTCTGTTCATATTTTCTATTTCTTCCTGGTTCAGTCTCGGCAGTTTGTGCATTTCTAAGAATCTGTCCATTTCTTCCAGGTTGTCCATTTTATTGGCATAGAGTTGCTTGTAGTAATCTCTCATGATCTTTTGTATTTCTGCAGTGTCAGTGGTTACTTCTCCTTTTTCATTTCTAATTCTATTGATCTGAGTCTTCTCCCTTTTTCTCTTGATGAGTGTGGCTAATGGTTTATCAATATTGTTTATCTTCTCAAAGAACCAGCTTTTAGTTTCATTGATTTTTGCTATTGTTTCCTTCATTTCTTTTTCATTTATTACTGACCTGATCTTTATAATTTCTTTCCTTCTGCTGGCTTTGGGTTTTTTTTGTTCTTCTTTCTCTAATTGCTTTAGGTGCAAGGTTAGGTTGTTTATTCGAGATATTTCCTGTTTCTTGAGGTAGGCTTGTATTGCTATAAACTTCCCTCTTAGCACTGCTTTTGCTGCGTCCCATAGGTTTTGGGTCGTCGTATCTCCATTGTCATTTGTTTCTAGGTATTTTTTGATTTCCCCTTTGATTTCTTCAGTGATCACTTCGTTATTAAGTAATGTATTGTGTAGCCTCCATGTGTTTGTATTTTTTACAGATCTTTTCCTGTAATTGATATCTAGTCTCATAGCGTTGTGGTCGGAAAAGATACTTGATACGATTTCAATTTTCTTAAATTTACCAAGGCTTGATTTGTGACCCAAGATATGATCTATCCTGGAGAATGTTCCATGAGCACTTGAGAAAAATGTGTATTCTGTTGTTTTTGGATGGAATGTCCTATAAATATCAATTAAGTCCATCTTGTTTAATGTATCATTTAAAGCTTGTGTTTCCTTATTTATTTTCATTTTGGATGATCTGTCCATTGGTGAGAGTGGGGTGTTAAAGTCCCCTACTATGATTGTGTTGCTGTCGATTTCCCCTTTTATGGCTGTTAGTATTTGCCTTATGTATTGAGGTGCTCCTATGTTGGGTGCATAAATATTTACAATTGTTATACCTTCCTCTTGTATCGATCCCTTGATCATTATATAGTGTCCTTCTTTGTCTCTTGTAATAGTCTTTATTTTAAAGTCTATTTTGTCTGATATGAGAATTGCTACTCCAGCTTTCTTTTGATTTCCATTTGCATGGAATATCTTTTTCCATCCCCTCACTTTCAGTCTATATGTGTCTCTAGGTCTGAAGTGGGTCTCTTGTAGACAGCATATATATGGGTCTTGTTTTTGTATCCATTCAGCCAGCCTGTGTCTTTTGGTGGGAGCATTTAATCCATTTACATTCAAGGTAATTATCGATATGTATGTTCCTATTCCCATTTTCTTAAATGTTTTGGGTTTGTTATTGTAGGTGTTTTCCTTCTCTTGTGTTTCTTGCCTAGAAAAGTTCCTTTAGCATTTGTTGTAAAGCTGGTTTGGTGGTGCTGAACTCTCTCAGCTTTTGCTTGTCTGTAAAGGTTTTAATTTCTCCATCGAATCTGAATGAGATCCTTGCTGGGTAGTGTAATCTTGGTTGTAGGTTTTTCTCCTTCATCACTTTAAGTATATCCTGCCACTCCCTTCTGGCTTGCAGAGTTTCTGCTGAAAGATCAGATGTTAACCTTATGGGGATTCCCTTGTGTGTTATTTGTTTTTTTTCCCTTGCTGCCTTTAATATGTTTTCCTTATATTTAATTTTTGACAGTTTGATTAATATGTGTCTTGGTGTGTTTCTCCTTGGGTTTATCCTGTATGGGACTCTCTGTGCTTCCAGGACTTGATTAACTATTTCCTTTCCCATATTAGGGAAGTTTTCAACTATAATCTCTTCAAATATCTTCTCAGTCCCTTTCTTTTTCTCTTCTTCTTCTGGGACCCCTATAATTCAAATGTTGGCGCGTTTAATGTTGTCCCAGAGGTCTCTGAGACTGTCCTCAGTTCTTTTCATTCTTTTTTCTTTATCCTGCTCTGCAGTAGTTATTTCCACCATTTTATCTTCCAGGTCACTTATCCTTTCTTCTGCCTCAGTTATTCTGCTATTGATCCCATCTAGAGTATTTTTAATTTCATTTACTGTGGTTTTCATCATTGCTTGGTTCCTCTTTAGTTCTTCTACGTCCTTGTTAAATGTTTCTTGCATTTTGTCTATTCTGTTTCCAATATTTTGGATCATCCTTACTATCATTATTCTGAATTCTTTTTCAGGTAGACTACCTATTTCCTCTTCATTTGTTAAGTCTGGTATGTTCTGACCCTGCTCCTTCATCTGCTGTGTGTTTTTCTGTCGTCTCATTTTGCTTATCTTACTGTGTTTGGGGTCTCCTTTTCACAGGCTGCAGGTTCGTAGTTCCTGTTGTTTTTGGTATCTGTCCCCAGTGGCTAAGGTTGGTTCAGTGGGTTGTGTAGACTTCCTGGTGGAGGGAACTAGTGCCTGAGCTCTGGTGGATGAGGTTGGATCTTGTCTTTCTGGTGGGCACGTCCACGTCTGGTGGTGTATTTTGGGGTGTCTGTGGCCTTATTATGATTTTAGGCAGCCTCTCTGCTAATGGATGGGGCTGTGTTCCTGTCTTGCTAGTTGTTTGGCATAGGGTGTCCAGCACTGTAGCTTGCTCGTCGTTGAGTGAAGCTGGGTCTTGATGTTGAGATGGAGATCTCTGAGAGATTTTTGCCGTTTGGTATTACGTGGAGCTGGGAGGTCTCTTGTGGACCAGTGTCCTGACGTTGGCTCTCCCACCTCAGAGGCACGGCCCTCATGCCTGGCTGGAGCACCAAGAGCCTTTCGTCCACACAGCTCAGAGTAAAAGGGAGAAAAAATAGAAAGAAAAAAAGAAGGAAAGAGGCTATAATATAGTGAAGTAAAATAAAGCTATTGTAAAGCAAAGCTATACAGACAAAATCGCACCCAGAAGCATATACATATACACTCACAAATAAAAGGAAAAGGGGAAAAATTAATATATCCTGCTCCCAAAGTCCACCTCCTGAATTTGGGATGATTCGTTGTCTATTCAGGTATTCAACAGATGCAGGCACATCAAGTTGTTTGTGGAGTCTTAATCCGCTGCTTCTAAGGCTGCTGGGAGAGATTTCCCCTTATTTTCCCTGTTCGCACAGCTCCTGGGGTTCAGCTTTGGATTTGGACCCGCCTCTGCATGTAGGTCACCTGAGGGCGTCTATTCCCCGCCCAGACAGGACGGGGTTAAAGGAGCAGCTGTTCGGGGGCTCTGGCTCACTCAGGCCGCGGGGAGGGAGGTGTACAGAGGAGGCGGGGTGAGCCTGCGGTGGCCGAGGCCGGCGTGACGTTGCACCAGCCTGAGGCGGGCAGTGCGTTCTCCCGGGGAACTTGTCCCCGGATCACGGGACCCTGGCAGTGGCGGGCTGCAAAGGCTCCCGGGAGGGGAGATGTGGAGAGTGACCTGTGCTCACACACAGGCTTTTTGGAGGCGGCAGCATCAGCCCCAGCGTCTCACGCCCGTCTCTGGGGTCCGTGCTGATCGCCGCGGCTCGCGCCTTTCTCTGGAGTTCGTTTAGGCGGCACTCTGAATCCCCTCTCCTTGCGCTCAGCGAAACAAAGAGGCAAGAAAAAGTCTCTTGCCTCTTCGGCAGCTGCAGACCTTTTCCCGGTCTCCCTCCCAGCCAGCTGTGGTGCGCTAACCCCTTCAGGCTGTGTTCACGCCGCCAGCCCCAGTCCTCTCCCTGCGATCCAACCGAAGCCCGAGCCTCAGCTCCCAGCCCCGCCCGCCGAGCAGACAAGCCTCTTGGGCTGGTGAGTGCTGCTCGGCGCCGAGCCTCTGTGCGGGAGTCTCTCTGTTTTTTTCCTCTGCGCCCCTGTTGCTGTGGGGTCTGCGTTGATCGCCGCGGCTCGCGCCCTTCTCTGGAGTTCGTTTAGGCGGCGCTCTGAATCCCCTCTCCTTGCGCGCCGCGAAACAAAGAGGCAAGAAAAAGTCTCTTGCCTCTTCGGCAGCTGCAGACTTTTTCCCGGTCTCCCTCCCAGCCAGCTGTTGTGCGCTAATCCCTTCAGGCTGTGTTCACGCTGCCAGCCTCATTCCTCTCCCTGCGATCCGACCTAAGCCGAGCCTCAGCTCCCAGCCCCGCCCGCCCCGGCGGGGGAGCAGACAAGCCTCTCGGGCTGGAGAGTGCTGGTCGGCACCGCTCCTCCGTGGGAACCTCTTCGCTTTGCCCTCCGCACCCCTGTGGCTGCGCTCTCCTCCGTGGCTCCGAAGCTTCCCCCCTCTGCCACCCGCAGTCTTTGCCCGCGAAGGGGCTTCCTAGTGCGTGGAAATCTTTCCTCCTTCACGGCTCCCTCCCACTAGTGCAGGTGCCGTCCCTATTCTTTTGTCTCTGTTATTTCTATTTTCTTTTGCCCTACCAAAGTACGGGGGGAGTTTCTTGCCTTTTTGGAGGTCGGACGTTTTCTGCCAGCGTTCAGTGGGTGTTCTGTAGGACCAGTTCCACGTGTAGATGTATTTCTACTGTACCTGTGGGAAGGAAGGTGATCTCCGCGTCTTACTCTTCCGCCATCTTCCCGAGGCCCCCTGAAAGTAATTTATTTTTATAATGGGGTTTAGCTGCTTTTCACTGCTGTGTTTATGCCGCTTTGCACCCACTTGACACACTAACAGAGAGATAATAATACATTGGTTTTAAGATTATTACTAGTCAGATATATTCTTGTGCGGTGAATAGGGCGTGTTGAGTCCAGTTCTCTGAGCAAGGAGTAGGTCTTGTCTATTACATATTGGGTTTATGGAACGGTATCTGAGCTAATTTGAAACCCTTGTTTATGTATCACCCCACCTCACCTTTCCCGTTAAGCAGCCATAGTGTGTTCTCTGCATGTTTGATTCTGTTCTGTTTTGTAATTCACTTCAAGTGTAACGGTTTTTACATTCCCTCTATAAGTGATACCTTATGAGAAGTGTCCTTTTCTGTGTGACTTATTTCACTTAGAATCGTCGTACCTAAATCCAATAATCATGCTGCTACTAGCCTTATGACATTGATTTCATGGCTGAGTGATATACCATTGTACATAAGGACCACAACTTCTTTATCCATTTTTCTCTTTCCTGGGATATTTAAGGTGGAATGAAGTGGAGGTCCTTGTCAACAGAGCAGCCCTAAATTTTGGAGTGCTTGTGTTTTGCTGATTTTTCATTTTCCAAATTTATACCCCCATGAGTGGAAGTGCCCTATGCTCTCTAAGCTGTGGTTTTTAGATGTTTCAGGACACACCATACACTTCTCCAGAGTGGCTGTTGGCAGTTTACATCCCGCCTATCAGTGTAGCAAGGCTCCCATTTCTCCAAGGCCTGTCCTGCATTTCTGGTTTTGACACTTTTTTCAGCATGGCCCTTTTGACCGATGGGAAGCGAGACTTCTTTGTAGCGCTGATTTGCCTTTCCAGGTTGCTTGGTTGGCCAAAAAGGGCGTAGGAATTTTTTCCTGAATATATTCAGGAAAAAACGCCTACGCCCTTTTTGGCCAAGGGCATATTTGTCGAACCTTTGCCGCTTTTCATGGGGTTTAAAGGTGATTCGCATCTACCTTTTGAAATCTTTTTCCTGCAATTCTGCCTTGCTTTCAAATCCTCTTCTTTGCCTTCCCTCAATATATTTGGGGACGAGAGATACCATTTATAACTCTGCAGGTTTGTGAATTGCAGTGTCCTGAAGCTCTATTTTTCAACTCGTTTTTGGGGAGCTGGCCGCAGAAGCGCAGGATTGCCTCAGACCCTATTCAGGTTCCGGGGTGGCAGGCTGAGCCTGTGGTTAATTCTTCTTCCTGATGGGAAAATAGAGTGACCTGTGCCTGTCCCAACACCAACAGCTAGTCTCTCATTGGTTCCACGTCTTCCCGTTCATCCTCAGGACAAATTGCAACCTGTACGGAACAGGAGGTTAAAGGTGCTGATGCTCCAAGTAGGGAGATTGCTAGTAAAGCGGCTGGAATGGCGAACCCGGGCAAAAGGAGATGAGAAACGAGGTGCGTTTTAGAAACCTTTCCCCATCACACGGTGTACCATCTTCTGGGTTTATCATGCATGTTTTCGATGTAGGAAGATGTCCTTTAACCTGGAGATTTGGGACCCATGGGATGGGTACCACGCAGTATAACTTTAAAGGGTCTGCGCTTGCTCACCCAACCTCACCAAATCTCTCAGCCCCAAGAGTGTCCACCCTTATGTCTCATCCAGCTGTGGGTCTAGATATGGTCAATCCAGGTTGCATCACTGCCCCTGAACGAATTGTGTAAGTATTTCTAGATCCTTCACTGTCTTTTTTCATGGGTTTTTAAATGTAATTTATTTTTATAATGGGGTTTGACTGCTTTTCACGGCTGTGTTTATGCCGCTTTACAGCCACTTGACACACTTACAGAGAGATATCAATACATATGTTTTAAGATTCTTACTAGTCAGATATTTTCATATGCGGTGCATAGCGGGTGTTGAGTTCAGTTCTCTGAGCAAGGAGTAGGTCTTGTCTATTACATATTTGGTTTATGGAATGGTATCTGAGCTAATATGAAACCCTTGTTTTATGCATTACCTCACCTCATCTTTCCCATTAAGTAGCCACCGTGTGTTTTCTGCATGTGTGATTCTGTTCTGTTTTGTAATTCAGTTCAAGTGTAACGGATTTTACATTCCCTCTATAAGTTATATCTTATGATAAGTGTCTTTTCCTGTGAGACTAATTTCAGTTAGAATCGTCGTACCTAAATCCAGTCCTCCTGCTGCTACTAGCCTTATGACATTGATTTCATGGCTGAGTGATATTCCATTGTACATAAGGAACAAAACTTCTTTATCCATTTTTCTCTTTCCTGGGATATTTAAGGTGGAATGAAGTGGAGGATCCTGTCAAGAGAGGAGCCCTAAACTTTGGGGTGCCTGGGTCTTGCTGATTTTTGGTTTTCCCTATTTATACCCCCATGAGTGGAAGTGCCCTATGCTCTCTAAGCTTTGTTTTTTAGATGTTTCAGGACACACCGTACACTTCTCCAGAGTGGCTGTTGGCAATTTACATCCAGTCCATCAGAATAGAAAGGCTCCCATTTCTACATGGCCTTTCCTGCATTACTGGTTTGTACACTTTTTTCAGAATGGCACTTTTGACAAATGGGAAGCGAGACTGCTTTGTACCGCTGATTTCCCTTTCCAGGTTGCTTGGTTGGGCAAAAAGGGCGTATGCGTTTTTTCCTGAATATATTCAGGAAAAAACGCATACGCCCTTTTTGGCTAAGTGCATCATTGTCGACCTTTGGCCTGTTTTCTTGTGACTTAAATGCGATTCGAATCTGCCTCCTGAAATCTGTTTCCTGCAATTCTGCCTTGCTTTCAAATCCCCTTCGTTGCCTTCCCTCAATATATTTGTGGATGAGAGTTATCATTTATAACTCTGCAGGTTTGTGAATTGCAGTGCCCCTGACCCCCATTTTTCAACTCGCTTTTTTGGGAGCTGTCCGCAAAAGCAGAGGATTGCTTCAGGCCCTATTCTGGTTCCGGAGGGCAGTCTGAGCCTGTGGTTAATTCTTCTTCCTGATGGGAAAATAGAGTGACCTGTGCCTGTCCCAACACCTAGAGCTAGTCTCTCATTGGTTCCCCCTCTTCCCGTTCATCCACAGGACAAATTGCAAGCTGTACGGAACAGGAGGTGAAAGGTGCTGATGCTCCAAGTAGGGAGAATGCTAGTAAAGCGGCTGGAATGGCGAATCCGAGCAGAAGGAGATGAAAAATGAGGTGCGTTTTAGAAAGGTTTCCCCATCACCCAGTGTACCATATTCTGGGTTTCTCATGCATGTTTTCGATGTAGGAAGATGCCCTTGAACCTGGAGAATTCGGACCCATGGGGTGGGTACCGTGCAGTATTACTTTGAAGGTACTGCATTTGCTCCCCCAACCTCATCAAAACTCTGAGCCCCAAGAGTGTCCAACCTTATGTCACATCCAGCTGTGGGTCTAGGTATGGTCAATCCAGGTTGCATCACATCCCCAGAATGAATTGTGTAAGAATTTCTCCCTCTATCACTGTCTTTGTTTCATGGGTTTTTAAAAGTAATTTATTTTTTTAATGGGGTTAAGCTGCTTTTCACTGCTGTGTTTATGCCGCTTTACACCAAATTGACACACTTACAGTGATATATCAGTATATAGGTTTAAGATTCTTAATAGTCAGATATATTCCTTTGTGGTGAATAGGGGGTGTTGAGTCCATTTCCTGAGCAAGGAGTAGGTCTTGTCTATTACATATTGGGTTTATGGAATGGTATCTGAGCTAATTTGAAACCCTTGTTTTATGCATCACCCCACTTCACCATTCCCGTTAAGCAGCAATAGTGTGTTTTCTACATGTGTGACTCTGTTCTGTTTTGTAATTAAGTTCAAGTGTAACGGTTTTTACAATCGCTCTATAACTGATATCTTATGATAAGTGTCTTTTTCTCTGTGACTTATTTCACTTAAAATCGTCGTACGTAACTCCACTCATCATGCTGCTACTAGTCTTATGACATTGATTCCATGGCTGAGTGATATTCTATTGAACATAAGGACCACAACTTCTTTATCCATTTTTCTCTTTCCTGGGATATTTAAGGTGGAATGAAGTGGAGTTTCCTGTCAACAGAGCAGCGCTAAACTTTGGGTTGCCTGTGTCTTGCTGATTTTAGTTTTCCCAATTTATACACAAATGAGTACAAGTGCCGTATGCTCTCTAAGCTGTGTTTCTTACATATTTCAGGACACACTGTACACTTCTCCAGTGTGGCTGTTGGCAATTTACATTCCACCCATCAGAGTAGCAAGGCTCCCATTTCTCCATGGCCTAGCCTGCATTTCTAGTTTGTACACTTTTTTCAGCATGGCCCTTTTGACCGATGGGAAGTGAGACTTCTTTGTAGCGCTGATTTGCCTTTCCAGGTTGCTTGGTTGGCCAAAAAGGGCGTATGCGTTTTTTCCTGAATATATTCAGGAAAAAACGCATACGCCCTTTTTGGGCAAGGGCATCATTGTTGACGTTTTGCAGCTTTTCATGTGCTTTAAAGGCGATTCACATCTACTTCCTGAAATGTGTTTCCTGCAATTCTGCCTTGCTTTCAAATCCTCTTCGTTGCCTTCCCTCAATATATTTGTGGATGAGAGTTACAATTTATAACTCTGCAGCTTTGTGAATTGCAGTGCCCCTGACCTCCATTTTTCAATTCGCTTTTTTGGGAGCTGGCCGCAAAAGCGCAGGATTGCTTCAGGCCCTGTTCTGCTTCCGGGGGGCAGGCTGAGCCTGGGGTTAATTCTTCTTCCTGATGGGAAAATAGAGTGACCTGTGCCTGTCCCGAAACCTAGAGTTAGTCTCTTACTGGTTCCCCGCCTTCCCGTTCATCCTCAGGACAAATTGCAACCTGTACGGAACAGGAGGTTAAAGGTGCTGATGCTCAAACTAAGGAGATTGCTAGTAGAGCAGGTGGAATGGCGAACGTGAGCACAAGTAGATGAGAAATGAGGTGTGTTTTAGAAACCTTTACCCATCACACGGTGTACCATCTTCTGGGTTTCTCTTGCATGTTTTCTATGTAGCAAGATTCCCTTGAACCTGGAGATTTGGAACCCATGGGATTGGTATCATGCAGTATTACTTTAAATGGTCTGCGTTTGCTCACCCAACCTCACCAAACCTCTCAGCCCCAAGAGTGTCCACCCTTATGTCTCATCCAGCTGTGGGTCTAGATATGGTCAATCCAGGTTGCATCACAGCCCCTGAACGAATTGTGTAAGAATTTCTCTCTCTTTCACTGTCTTTGTTTCATGGGTTTTTAAAAGTAATTTATTTTTATAATGGGGTTTAGCTGCTTTTCACGGCTGTGTTTATGCCGCTTTACACCCACTTGACACACTAATAGAGAGATATCAATACATAGGTTTTAAGATTATTACTAGTCAGATATATTCTTGTGTGGTGAATCGGGCGTGTTGAGGCCAGTTCTCTGAGCAAGGAGTAGGTCTTGTCTATTACATATTGGGTTTATGGAACGGTATCTGAGCTAATTTGAAACCCTTGTTTTATGTATCACCCCACCTCACCTTTCCCGTTAAGCAGCCATAGTGTGTTTTCGGCATGTGTGACTCTGTTCTGTTTTGTAATTCAGTTCAAGTGTAACGGTTTTTACATTCCCTCTATAAGTGATATCTTATGATAAGTGTCTTTTTCTGTGTGACTTATGTCACTTAGAATCGTCGTACCTAAATCCACTCATCATGCTGCTACTAGCATTATGACATTGATTTCATGGCTGTTTCATACTCCACTGTACATAAGGATCACAACTTCTTTATCCATTGTTCTCTTTCCTGGGATATTTAAGGTGGAATGAAGTGGATGTTTCTGTCAACAGAGCAGCCCTAAACTTTGGGGTGCCTGTGTCTTGCTGATTTTTACTTTTCACATTTTATGCACCCATGAGAGGAAGTGCCCTATGCTCTCTAAGCTGTGTTTTTTACATGTTTCAGGACACACCGTACACTTCTCCAGAGTGGCTGTTGGCAATTTACATCCCGCCCATCAGCGTAGCAAGGCTCCCATTTCTCCATGGCCTGTCATGCATTTCTTGTTTTGACACTTTTTTCAGCATGGCCCTTTTGACCGATGGGAAGCGAGACTTCTTTGTAGCGCTGATTTGCCTTTCCAGGTTGCTTGGTTGGCCAAAAAGGGCGTAGGCATTTTTTCCTGAATATATTCAGGAAAAAACGCCTACGCCCTTTTTGGCCAAGGGCATATTTGTCGAACCTTTGCCGCTTTTCATGGGGTTTAAAGGTGATTCGCATCTACCTTTTGAAATCTTTTTCCTGCAATTCTGCCTTGCTTTCAAATCCTCTTCTTTGCCTTCCCTCAATATATTTGGGGACGAGAGATACCATTTATAACTCTGCAGGTTTGTGAATTGCAGTGCCCTGAAGCTCTATTTTTCAACTCGTTTTTGGGGAGCTGGCCGCAGAAGCGCAGGATTGCCTCAGACCCTATTCAGGTTCCGGGGTGGCAGGCTGAGCCTGTGGTTAATTCTTCTTCCTGATGGGAAAATAGAGTGACCTGTGCCTGTCCCAACACCAACAGCTAGTCTCTCATTGGTTCCACGTCTTCCCGTTCATCCTCAGGACAAATTGCAACCTGTACGGAACAGGAGGTTAAAGGTGCTGATGCTCCAAGTAGGGAGATTGCTAGTAAAGCGGCTGGAATGGCGAACCCGGGCAAAAGGAGATGAGAAACGAGGTGCGTTTTAGAAACCTTTCCCCATCACACGGTGTACCATCTTCTGGGTTTATCATGCATGTTTTCGATGTAGGAAGATGTCCTTTAACCTGGAGATTTGGGACCCATGGGATGGGTACCACGCAGTATAACTTTAAAGGGTCTGCGCTTGCTCACCCAACCTCACCAAATCTCTCAGCCCCAAGAGTGTCCACCCTTATGTCTCATCCAGCTGTGGGTCTAGATATGGTCAATCCAGGTTGCATCACTGCCCCTGAACGAATTGTGTAAGTATTTCTAGATCCTTCACTGTCTTTTTTCATGGGTTTTTAAATGTAATTTATTTTTATAATGGGGTTTGACTGCTTTTCACGGCTGTGTTTATGCCGCTTTACAGCCACTTGACACACTTACAGAGAGATATCAATACATATGTTTTAAGATTCTTACTAGTCAGATATTTTCATATGCGGTGCATAGCGGGTGTTGAGTTCAGTTCTCTGAGCAAGGAGTAGGTCTTGTCTATTACATATTTGGTTTATGGAATGGTATCTGAGCTAATATGAAACCCTTGTTTTATGCATTACCTCACCTCATCTTTCCCATTAAGTAGCCACCGTGTGTTTTCTGCATGTGTGATTCTGTTCTGTTTTGTAATTCAGTTCAAGTGTAACGGATTTTACATTCCCTCTATAAGTTATATCTTATGATAAGTGTCTTTTCCTGTGAGACTAATTTCAGTTAGAATCGTCGTACCTAAATCCAGTCCTCCTGCTGCTACTAGCCTTATGACATTGATTTCATGGCTGAGTGATATTCCATTGTACATAAGGAACAAAACTTCTTTATCCATTTTTCTCTTTCCTGGGATATTTAAGGTGGAATGAAGTGGAGGATCCTGTCAAGAGAGGAGCCCTAAACTTTGGGGTGCCTGGGTCTTGCTGATTTTTGGTTTTCCCTATTTATACCCCCATGAGTGGAAGTGCCCTATGCTCTCTAAGCTTTGTTTTTTAGATGTTTCAGGACACACCGTACACTTCTCCAGAGTGGCTGTTGGCAATTTACATCCAGTCCATCAGAATAGAAAGGCTCCCATTTCTACATGGCCTTTCCTGCATTACTGGTTTGTACACTTTTTTCAGAATGGCACTTTTGACAAATGGGAAGCGAGACTGCTTTGTACCGCTGATTTCCCTTTCCAGGTTGCTTGGTTGGGCAAAAAGGGCGTATGCGTTTTTTCCTGAATATATTCAGGAAAAAACGCATACGCCCTTTTTGGCTAAGTGCATCATTGTCGACCTTTGGCCTGTTTTCTTGTGACTTAAATGCGATTCGAATCTGCCTCCTGAAATCTGTTTCCTGCAATTCTGCCTTGCTTTCAAATCCCCTTCGTTGCCTTCCCTCAATATATTTGTGGATGAGAGTTATCATTTATAACTCTGCAGGTTTGTGAATTGCAGTGCCCCTGACCCCCATTTTTCAACTAGCTTTTTTGGGAGCTGTCCGCAAAAGCAGAGGATTGCTTCAGGCCCTATTCTGGTTCCGGAGGGCAGTCTGAGCCTGTGGTTAATTCTTCTTCCTGATGGGAAAATAGAGTGACCTGTGCCTGTCCCAACACCTAGAGCTAGTCTCTCATTGGTTCCCCCTCTTCCCGTTCATCCACAGGACAAATTGCAAGCTGTACGGAACAGGAGGTGAAAGGTGCTGATGCTCCAAGTACGGAGAATGCTAGTAAAGCGGCTGGAATGGCGAATCCGAGCAGAAGGAGATGAAAAATGAGGTGCGTTTTAGAAAGGTTTCCCCATCACCCAGTGTACCATATTCTGGGTTTCTCATGCATGTTTTCGATGTAGGAAGATGCCCTTGAACCTGGAGAATTCGGACCCATGGGGTGGGTACCGTGCAGTATTACTTTGAAGGTACTGCATTTGCTCCCCCAACCTCATCAAAACTCTGAGCCCCAAGAGTGTCCAACCTTATGTCACATCCAGCTGTGGGTCTAGGTATGGTCAATCCAGGTTGCATCACATCCCCAGAATGAATTGTGTAAGAATTTCTCCCTCTATCACTGTCTTTGTTTCATGGGTTTTTAAAAGTAATTTATTTTTTTAATGGGGTTAAGCTGCTTTTCACTGCTGTGTTTATGCCGCTTTACACCAAATTGACACACTTACAGTGATATATCAGTATATAGGTTTAAGATTCTTAATAGTCAGATATATTCCTTTGTGGTGAATAGGGGGTGTTGAGTCCATTTCCTGAGCAAGGAGTAGGTCTTGTCTATTACATATTGGGTTTATGGAACGGTATCTGAGCTAATTTGAAACCCTTGTTTTATGCATCACCCCACTTCACCATTCCCGTTAAGCAGCAATAGTGTGTTTTCTACATGTGTGACTCTGTTCTGTTTTGTAATTAAGTTCAAGTGTAACGGTTTTTACAATCGCTCTATAACTGATATCTTATGATAAGTGTCTTTTTCTCTGTGACTTATTTCACTTAAAATCGTCGTACGTAACTCCACTCATCATGCTGCTACTAGTCTTATGACATTGATTCCATGGCTGAGTGATATTCTATTGAACATAAGGACCACAACTTCTTTATCCATTTTTCTCTTTCCTGGGATATTTAAGGTGGAATGAAGTGGAGTTTCCTGTCAACAGAGCAGCGCTAAACTTTAGGTTGCCTGTGTCTTCCTGATTTTAGTTTTCCCAATTTATACACAAATGAGTACAAGTGCCGTATGCTCTCTAAGCTGTGTTTCTTACATATTTCAGGACACACTGTACACTTCTCCAGTGTGGCTGTTGGCAATTTACATTCCGCCCATCAGAGTAGCAAGGCTCCCATTTCTCCATGGCCTAGCCTGCATTTCTAGTTTGTACACTTTTTTCAGCATGGCCCTTTTGACCGATGGGAAGTGAGACTTCTTTGTAGCGCTGATTTGCCTTTCCAGGTTGCTTGGTTGGCCAAAAAGGGCGTATGCGTTTTTTCCTGAATATATTCAGGAAAAAACGCATACGCCCTTTTTGGGCAAGGGCATCATTGTTGACGTTTTGCAGCTTTTCATGTGCTTTAAAGGCGATTCACATCTACTTCCTGAAATGTGTTTCCTGCAATTCTGCCTTGCTTTCAAATCCTCTTCGTTGCCTTCCCTCAATATATTTGTGGATGAGAGTTACAATTTATAACTCTGCAGCTTTGTGAATTGCAGTGCCCCTGACCTCCATTTTTCAATTCGCTTTTTTGGGAGCTGGCCGCAAAAGCGCAGGATTGCTTCAGGCCCTGTTCTGCTTCCGGGGGGCAGGCTGAGCCTGGGGTTAATTCTTCTTCCTGATGGGAAAATAGAGTGACCTGTGCCTGTCCCGAAACCTAGAGTTAGTCTCTTACTGGTTCCCCGCCTTCCCGTTCATCCTCAGGACAAATTGCAACCTGTACGGAACAGGAGGTTAAAGGTGCTGATGCTCAAACTAGGGAGATTGCTAGTAGAGCGGGTGGAATGGCGAACGTGAGCACAAGTAGATGAGAAATGAGGTGTGTTTTAGAAACATTTACCCATCACACGGTGTACCATCTTCTGGGTTTCTCTTGCATGTTTTCTATGTAGCAAGATTCCCTTGAACCTGGAGATTTGGAACCCATGGGATTGGTATCATGCAGTATTACTTTAAATGGTCTGCGTTTGCTCACCCAACCTCACCAAACCTCTCAGCCCCAAGAGTGTCCACCCTTATGTCTCATCCAGCTGTGGGTCTAGATATGGTCAATCCAGGTTGCATCACAGCCCCTGAACGAATTGTGTAAGAATTTCTCTCTCTTTCACTGTCTTTGTTTCATGGGTTTTTAAAAGTAATTTATTTTTATAATGGGGTTTAGCTGCTTTTCACGGCTGTGTTTATGCCGCTTTACACCCACTTGACAAACTAATAGAGAGATATCAATACATAGGTTTTAAGATTATTACTAGTCAGATATATTCTTGTGCGGTGAATCGGGCGTGTTGAGTCCAGTTCTCTGAGCAAGGAGTAGGTCTTGTCTATTACATATTGGGTTTATGGAACGGTATCTGAGCTAATTTGAAACCCTTGTTTTATGTATCACCCCACCTCACCTTTCCCGTTAAGCAGCCATAGTGTGTTTTCGGCATGTGTGACTCTGTTCTGTTTTGTAATTCAGTTCAAGTGTAACGGTTTTTACATTCCCTCTATAAGTGATATCTTATGATAAGTGTCTTTTTCTGTGTGACTTATGTCACTTAGAATCGTCGTACCTAAATCCACTCATCATGCTGCTACTAGCGTTATGACATTGATTTCATGGCTGTTTCATACTCCACTGTACATAAGGATCACAACTTCTTTATCCATTGTTCTCTTTCCTGGGATATTTAAGGTGGAATGAAGTGGATGTTTCTGTCAACAGAGCAGCCCTAAACTTTGGGGTGCCTGTGTCTTGCTGATTTTTACTTTTCACATTTTATGCACCCATGAGAGGAAGTGCCCTATGCTCTCTAAGCTGTGTTTTTTACATGTTTCAGGACACACCGTACACTTCTCCAGAGTGGCTGTTGGCAATTTACATCCCGCCCATCAGCGTAGCAAGGCTCCCATTTCTCCATGGCCTGTCATGCATTTCTTGTTTTGACACTTTTTTCAGCATGGCCCTTTTGACCGATGGGAAGCGAGACTTCTTTGTAGCGCTGATTTGCCTTTCCAGGTTGCTTGGTTGGCCAAAAAGGGCGTAGGCATTTTTTCCTGAATATATTCAGGAAAAAACGCCTACGCCCTTTTTGGCCAAGGGCATATTTGTCGAACCTTTGCCGCTTTTCATGGGGTTTAAAGGTGATTCGCATCTACCTTTTGAAATCTTTTTCCTGCAATTCTGCCTTGCTTTCAAATCCTCTTCTTTGCCTTCCCTCAATATATTTGGGGACGAGAGATACCATTTATAACTCTGCAGGTTTGTGAATTGCAGTGCCCTGAAGCTCTATTTTTCAACTCCTTTTTGGGGAGCTGGCCGCAGAAGCGCAGGATTGCCTCAGACCCTATTCAGGTTCCGGGGTGGCAGGCTGAGCCTGTGGTTAATTCTTCTTCCTGATGGGAAAATAGAGTGACCTGTGCCTGTCCCAACACCAACAGCTAGTCTCTCATTGGTTCCACGTCTTCCCGTTCATCCTCAGGACAAATTGCAACCTGTACGGAACAGGAGGTTAAAGTTGCTGATGCTCCAAGTAGGGAGATTGCTAGTAAAGCGGCTGGAATGGCGAACCCGGGCAAAAGGAGATGAGAAACGAGGTGCGTTTTAGAAACCTTTCCCCATCACACGGTGTACCATCTTCTGGGTTTATCATGCATGTTTTCGATGTAGGAAGATGTCCTTTAACCTGGAGATTTGGGACCCATGGGATGGGTACCACGCAGTATAACTTTAAAGGGTCTGCGCTTGCTCACCCAACCTCACCAAATCTCTCAGCCCCAAGAGTGTCCACCCTTATGTCTCATCCAGCTGTGGGTCTAGATATGGTCAATCCAGGTTGCATCACTGCCCCTGAACGAATTGTGTAAGTATTTCTAGATCCTTCACTGTCTTTTTTCATGGGTTTTTAAATGTAATTTATTTTTATAATGGGGTTTGACTGCTTTTCACGGCTGTGTTTATGCCGCTTTACAGCCACTTAACACACTTACAGAGAGATATCAATACATATGTTTTAAGATTCTTACTAGTCAGATATTTTCATATGCGGTGCATAGCGGGTGTTGAGTTCAGTTCTCTGAGCAAGGAGTAGGTCTTGTCTATTACATATTTGGTTTATGGAATGGTATCTGAGCTAATATGAAACCCTTGTTTTATGCATTACCTCACCTCATCTTTCCCATTAAGCAGCCACCGTGTGTTTTCTGCATGTGTGATTCTGTTCTGTTTTGTAATTCAGTTCAAGTGTAACGGATTTTACATTCCCTCTATAAGTGATATCTTATGATAAGTGTCTTTTTCTGTGTGACTTATGTCACTTAGAATCGTCGTACCTAAATCCAGTCCTCCTGCTGCTACTAGCCTTATGACATTGATTTCATGGCTGTTTCATACTCCACTGTACATAAGGATCACAACTTCTTTATCCATTGTTCTCTTTCCTGGGATATTTAAGGTGGAATGAAGTGGATGTTTCTGTCAACAGAGCAGCCCTAAACTTTGGGGTGCCTGTGTCTTGCTGATTTTTACTTTTCACATTTTATGCACCCATGAGAGGAAGTGCCCTATGCTCTCTAAGCTGTGTTTTTTACATGTTTCAGGACACACCGTACACTTCTCCAGAGTGGCTGTTGGCAATTTACATCCCGCCCATCAGCGTAGCAAGGCTCCCATTTCTCCATGGCCTGTCATGCATTTCTTCTTTTGACACTTTTTTCAGCATGGCACTTTTGACCCATGAGAAGCGAGACTTCTTTGTAGCACTGATGTGCATTTCCAGGTTGCTTGTTTGGCCAAAAAGGGCGTATGTGTTTTTTCCTGAATATATGCAGGAAAAAACGCATACACACTTTTTGGCAAAGGGCATCATTGTCGACGTTTTGCCGTTTTTCATGTGCTTTAATGGCGATTCGCATCTACCTCCTGAAATCTGTTTCCTGCAATTCTGAATTGATTTCATATCCTCTTCGATGCCTTCCCTCAGTATATTTTTGGATGAGAGTTGTCATTTATAAGTCTGCAGTTTTGTAAATTGCAGTGCCCCAGAGCTCCATTTTTCAACTCACTTTTTTGGGAGCTGTCCGCAAAAGCGCACGATTGCTTCAGGTGCTGTACTGGTTCCGGGTGGCAGGATGAGCCTGTGGTTAATTCTTCTTCCTGATGGGAAAATAGAGTGACCTCTGCCGCTCCGAACACCTAGAGCTAGTCTCTCATTTGTTGCCCCTCATCCTATTCATCCTCAGGACAAATTGCAACCTGTACGAAACAGGAGGTTAAAGGAGCTGATGCTCCAAGTAGAGAGATTTCTAGTAAAGCGGCTGGAATGGCGAATCCGAGCACAAGGACATGAGAAATGAGGTGTGTTTTAGAAACCTTTCCCGATAACACGGTGTACCATCTTCTGGGTTTCCCATGCATGTTTTCTATGTAGGAAGATGCCCTTGAACCTGGAGTTTTAGGACCCATGGGATGGGTACCACGCAGTATTATTTTAAAGGATCTGCGTTTGCTCACCTAACCTCACCAAACCTCTCATCCCCAAGAGTGTCCACCCTTGTGTCTCATCCAGCTGTGTGTCTACATATGGTCAATCCAGGTTGTATCACAGCCTTTGAACAAATGTTTTAAGAATTTCTCTCTCTTTCACTGTCTTTGTTTCATGGGGTTTTAAAAGTAATTTATTTTTCTAATGGGGTGTAGCTGCTTTTCACTGCTGTGTTTATGCCACTTTACACCCACTTGACACTCTTACAGTGAGATATCAATACAAGGGTTTTAAGTTTCTTACTAGTCAGATATATTCTTGTGCGGTGAATAGGGGGTGTTGAGTCCATTTCCTGAACAAGAGTATTTCTTGTCTATAACATATTGGGATTAAGGAACGGTATCTGAGCTAATTTGAAACCCTTGTTTTATGCATCACCCCACCTCACATTTCCCGTTATGCAGCCATAGTGTGTTTTCTGCATGTGTGACTCTGTATTCTTTTTTAATTCAGTTCAAGTGTAATGATTTTTACATTCCCTCTATAAGTGATATCTTATGATAAGTGTCGTTTTATGTGTGATTTATTTCATTTAGAATTGTCATAGCTTACTCCACTCATGATTCTCCCACTACCCTTATGACATTGAGTTCATGGCTGTGTGATATTCCATTGTACATATAGATCAGAACTTCTTTATCCATTTTTCTCTTTCCTGAGATATTTAGGTGGAATGAAGTGGACGTTCTTTTCAACAGAGCAGCCCTAAACTTTGGTGTGCCTGTGTCATGCTGATTTTTAGTTTTCCCAAATTATACACCCATGAGTGGAAGTGCCCTATGCTCTCTAAGCTGTGTTTCTTACATGTTTCAGGACACACCGTACACTTCTCCACAGTGGCTGTTGGCAATTTACATCCCGCCCATCAGCATAGCAAGGCTCCCATTTCTCCATGGCCTGTCCTGCATTTCTGGTTTTGACACTTTTTTCAGCATGGCCCTTTTGACCGATGGGAAGCGAGACTTCTTTGTAGCACTGAATTGCCTTTCCAGTTTGCTTGGTTAGCCAAAAAGGGCATATGCTTTTTTCCTGAGTATATTCAGGAAAAAACGCATACACCCTTTTTGGTCAAGGGCATATTTGTTGAACTTTTGCCGCTTTTCATGGGCTTTAAATGCGATTCCCATCTACCTCTTGAAATCTTTTTCCTGCAATTCTGCCTTGCTTTCAAATCCTCTTCGTTGCCTTCCCTCAATATATTTGTGGACGACAGTTATCATTTATATCTCTGCAGTTTTTTGAATTGCAGTGCCCCTGAGCTCCATTTTTCAACTCGCTTTTATGGGAGCTGGCCGCAAAAGCTCAGAATGGTTTCAGGCCCTATTCTGGTTCCGGTGGGCAAGCTGATCCTGTGGTTAATTCTTCTTCCTGATGGGAAAATAGAGTGACCTGTGCCTGTCCCAAAACTTAGAGCTAGTCTCTCATTGGTTCTCCCTCTTCCCATTTATCCTCATTACAAATTGCCACGTGTACGGAACAGGAGGTTAAAGGTGCTGATTCTCCAAGTAGGGAGATTGCTATTAAAGTGGCTGGAATGGCGAATCCGAGCACAAGGACGTGAGAAATGAGGTGCGTTTTAGAATCCTTTCCCGATCACATGGTGTACCATATTCTGGGTTTCAAATGCATGTTTTCGATGTAGGAAGATGCCCTTTAACCTGGAGAGTTGGGACCCATGTGATGGGTACCACGCAGTATTATTTTAAAGGGTCTGCGTTTGCTCACCCAACCTCACCAAACCTCTCAGCCCCAAGAGTGTCCACCTTTATGTCTCATCCAGCTGTGGGTCTAGATACGATCAATCCAGGTTGCATCACAGCCTCTGAATGAATTGTGTACATATTTCGCTCTCTTTCACTGTCTTTGTTTCATGGGGTTTTAAAAGTAGTTTGTTTTTATAATGGGGTTTAGCTGCTTTTCACTGCTGTGTTTATGCCGCTTTACACCCACTTGACACACTTACAGAGAGATATCAATACATAGGTTTTAAGATTCTTACTAGTCAGATATGTTCTTGTGCGGTGAATAGGGAGTGTTGAGTCCAGTTCACTGAGCAAGGAGTAAATCTTGTCTATTACATATTGGGTTTATGGAACGTTACCTGAGCTAATTTGAAATCCTTGTTTTTGCATCACCCCAGCTCACCTTTCCCATTAAGCAACCATAGTGTGTTTTCTAAATGTGTGACTCTGTTCTGTTTTGTAATTCTGTTCAGTGTAACGGTTTTTACATTCATTCTGTTAGTGATATCTTATGATAAGTGTCTTTTTCTGTGTGACTTATTTCACTTAGAATTGTCGTACCTAAATGCACTCATCATGCTGCTAGTAGCCTTATGATATTGATTTCACACCCGAGTGATATTGTATTGTACATAAGGACCACAAATTATTTATCCATTTTTCTCTTTCCTGGGACATTTAAGGTGGAATGAAGTGGAGGTTCTTGTCAACAGAGCAGCCCTAAACTTTGGGGTGCCTGTGTCTTGCTGATTTTTAGTTTTCCCAATTTATACCCCCATGAGTGGATGTGCCCCTTTCTCTCTAGCTGTGTTTTTTAGATGTTTTAGGAAACACCATACCCTTCTCCAGAGTTGTCATTGGCAATTTACATCCCACCCATCAGTGTAACAAGGCTCCCTTTCCTCCCTGGCCTCTCCTGCATTTCTTGTTTTTACACTTTTTTAGGAAGGACCTTTTGACCGATGGGAAGTGAGACTTCTTTGTAGTGCTGAATTGCATTTCCGGCTTGCTTGGTTGGCCAAAAAGGGCCTATGGGTTTTTTCCTGAATTTATTCCGAAAAAAACGCATATTGTCTTTTTGGCCAAGTGCATCATTGTGGACGTTTGGCCGCTTTTCTTGTGCTTTAGGGGCGATTCGAATCTAACTCCTGAAATCTGTTTCCTGCAATTCTGCCTTGATTTCAAATCCTCTTCGTTGTCTTCCCTCAATATATTTGTGGACGAGAGTTATTATTTATAACTCTGCAGGTTTGTGAATTGCAGGGCCCCTGAGCTCCATTTTTCAACTCGCTTTTTTGGGAGCTTTCCGCAGAACCGCTGGTTTGCTTTTGGCCCTACTCTGGTTCCCAGTTGCAGGCTAAGCCTTTGCTTAATTCTTCTTCCTGACTGGAAAGTAGAGTGACATGTGCCTCTTTGAACATCTAGGGCTTGGCTCTCCTTGTTTCTCCTCCTTCCCCTTCTTCCTTTGGAAAAATTCCAATTTCTGTGCAACTGGTTTTTGAAGGTGCTGACATCCTCAAGTGGGGAGATTTTAAGGAAAAAGGCTGGAGGGGTGAACCCAACAACCAGGAAATTAGGAATTTTAGTGCCTTTTCCAAAATCTTCCTGATCCAACCGTGTTCCATCTTCTGGGTGTCACAGGCATGTTGTAGCTGTAGGAAAGGTCCCGTGTATGTAAGGAGAACACAAGGCATTTTTCCAAATCAGTGTCTCCCCGAACTCCAATCTGGGGAATTTTTAAGCTACTGGTACATGTGTGTTCATTAAGGGACTTGGGCCATAGGCAGAGTCCGAACTTTAGATGATTGAAGTCTTCAGGTTCAGAAACGCTCACCATCGGCCTCCTTTAGTTTCCATTTTATCTGTAGTTGATAGATGATGTCGATATAGATATCTATGGTTTTTCAGATTATTTCCCCTCAGGGGTCATTACAAAATATTGAGTATAGTTCCCTGTGCTATACAGTAGTTCCTTGTTGATGATATATTTTATACATAGCAGTGTGTATATGTTAATCTGAAACTGTTAATTTATCCCTCCTCCCACCTTTCCCCTTTGGTAATAAAAAATATAAGATTTTATACTTCTCAGAAATCTAGGAGCTGAAAGACAGGTATCATTTTCAATGGAAAATCATTCGAAACAAGGTTTAAACTTCAACCAAGATTATTAGATGTACATCCTTGGAAAGAAATCACTGCATTTCTCTACTGTTGACCTGACAAATAAGACAAACCCCTCCACTGAACTTGCTTATAATAAAGTGATGGAAATATCAAATGGAAGTGTTAGAAACATCTTATTTTACACGAGCCTTATACACTGCTCTATGTTAATTACAGTTTGGCTCACACATCTGTTCATTGAAGTTACAATGTTCTCAAATTCTGTTACTGATCCTGCAGAGTGGGCCCCAACAAGGGTCTCCCTGCACAGTGTCATTGGAGCCAGCAGATCGAGACTGACTTTGGTTCAGAAGCAAAGGAAATCTTTATATTTTGATCAGAGAATGGAGAGGTGATAGTGTGTGCTCCCCTGCGGGTTGTGGGCTGGGCTGCTGTGTAGGGATCCTGTCAGCATCAGCGGGAGGGAGGGGGCGGAGCTCTCGAGGGCTGGGTTGCCTGGAGCTCAGGCTCTATGTCGCAGAGTCTGCACGGGGCCCCACGAGCTGAGGTGTCGGCCCAGCCATTTTGCACTAGGAAATCGGGTCTGAAGTGTCGGGTGTGGGACCTCTGCATGTGGAAACCTAGGAGCAAGTGAAATTAGACAAAGCACAAAGGAAAAAATGGTTAGACTTTGTTTTATTGCCCAGATTCTATTTTTATCTCCCAGGAATTTTTAATGGGCTTTGCCAGTGACAAAGCCCTCCTCTGCCTTTTGTCCCATTCCTCATTCTTGGGGCGCTGAGGGTGCAGACACGTCTTCTGTAAATGCTTCGTGCTGAGTTGGGTGTCCTCATACCCGGGGGGAGGGGCAGGACTTCTCCCCAGCAGCCTCCAGGTGAGGTTGATTGTCCGCAGGCCTCCTCCCTCACTGCTCGTCTGCCTGAGCACCAGCATTGGAAGTTTTATAGATTCTAATGACCTTTAAGGGTCCAGGAAAGAGATGTGCAGAGACGCTGAGGGGGTGGGCGGTTTTACCCTGCTCCACATTTGTTCGGCCCCCTTAGGCTGACGGTTTCTGCCAGCCTAGATGCTCTGACCAGTAGTCTGCGCTTTCTTCAGTTAGGCCAACTGAATTAACGTACAAACAGCACCAGGTGTCAGAGCCCTGCTTGCTCAACTCCCAGACATTCCAGGGCCGGTGGTGATCCAGGACCATGACGGCCACTCAGTCAACGGCCTTTTGAAGTAGCCAGGAGTACAGCCGGTCTCATTAGCCCCCGTCACCACGGTGTCTGTAGGCTTTTCTATGGTGGCAGCGTTATTTACGGTTCCCCTGCCAAGTTTATTAGCTCCGCTCTGGGTGCAGTAAGTCCTGTAAGCAATAGTCAGCTCTTTAGGGGCACACTCTTGTTGTTTTCTGAGAGAAGCTCCAGGTCAAGTGATGGTCACACGAGTCGTCATGGGGGCCCATTGCCCCAGGTTGTCTCTCTGGAGGTTGGTGTTGGAGGGCCTCCTCACTCGAGGTCATTGTGCCCACGGAGCAATCCCTGCAACTTCAGGGCATGGTGGGTGGTTAGGATCACCAAGTGGTGTCCTTTTCCCTTAGGAGGGAGCTGGCCTTGCGGGCTGCTGATTTCCAGGTTTTTAGATACCCCCAGTATCCTGGTCGGATGGGGTGGCTGGCCAATGCCTGGAGGGCATTCTTGCATTGTTCCATTTCAAGTGGTCCCAGTTTTTGCACTAATACTCCAAGGGCGATTCGCCTTGGACCAGGAATGTAAAGGTCAAAGGGTTTAGCTAACTTAGGGAGGTCCAGGGCCAGGGTCTGAATTGACTGCTCTTTCCATTCTTGAAAGGCCGCTTCTGGATTCTATTCAAAAGGATCATCATCTTTTCCTTTCAGTGTTTCATATAGAGGCCCAGCTATTAGACTCTAGTTAGGGATCCAGATGCAGCAAACCCCGGTCTCCCCAGGAACCCCTAAGCTGTCTTCTAGTTTCAGGAAGGCTGAGGCTGCAAATGGCTTCTTCCCTTTCCTGGGGTGGGCTTCTCCGACCTTCTGTGCGAATGAAGCCCAGGAAGGCCACTTTAGTTTGTGATATTTGAGCCTTTTCCTTGGACACCTTCTATCTTTTATTGGCTAGGTAGTTCAGAGGCCTCCTTAGTCGGGCTGGTGATCAGAATGTCATCTGCATATTGAAGGAGGGTTCCCTTCTCCAGAGGTAGATCTTTTAGGTCTTTAGCTAACGTTTCCCCAAAGATGGTGTGGGAATTTTTGAACCCCTGGGGCAGGACGGCCCAGCAGTATTGTTTTTGTTGTATGTTGAGTCCTGCCACTCACAGCCAAAATTTCTTGTGACTCTGGGAGTAATGGAATACAGAAGAAGGCATCATTGAAGTCTAATACAGAATACCATGTCCTGGTGGATGGTAGAATGACCAGCAGGGTGTAGGAATTAGGAACTACTAGATGTATATCCTCTGTGGCTTCACTGACTGTCCTGGCGTCCTCTACCAGGTCCCCAGCAGCCCACGGGGCTCTTGTGGTCAGGCCCCTCCCAGGATATGGAGCTTACCTGGGCAGGTACCCAGCGGCCCACGGGGCTCTGGTGGTTAGGCCGCTCCCAGGATATGGAGCTCACCTGGGCAGGTACCCAGCAGCCCATGGGGCCCTCATGGTCAGGCCCCTCCCAGGATATGGAGCTCACCTGGGCAGGTACGCAGCAGCCCACGGGGCTCTCGTTGGCAGGCCCCTCCCTGGATATGGAGCTCCCGTGGACAGGTACCCCGGCAGGGCTGGGCACACAGGATCCGTGCACATAGCCCTCATTGCAGAGCACCCCCAGCACACCTGTCACTCAGAGCTGACACAGAGCACCTCAGAGCAGAGCTTGAACTAACAAACAGCAGCTCCAACAGGTCTGTGACCCTAGGCTTCACTCTGTGCAGCCTCCCTCTGCCTGGTCTTCCAGGGGCTTCCACTGCAGCTGGGGCACCAGGCCTATGTCTCCACCCACCACCCCTCCTCTCCCTGACTCCTGGGTTCCTCTCATTAGCAGAGGGTCTTCTTGAAGTTGTCTCCCACTCATGGACCAGATAAAATGATTAGAAAACAAGCCAGGGCTGCCGCCCCTTATCTATCCTGACTCTCGGGACCCTACACCTGTTCCTTGGATCTGGCCGGTGCAGCAAGGCCCATTCTCTGCAACTCTGAGCCCCTGAGGGGCGAGGATTGGCTGACCTGGGCAGCCTGACCCGGCCGGCCAGCCCTTCCCAGGTGTGCCTGGGTTGAGGTCAATATAAACACCCCTCCAGGCAGCAAAAGCCTCTGCAGCTGTGCCTGACGCCATATTCTCTGCCCCGTCAGCAGTCTCGGGGTTGGGCTGGTGGGAGGGAGTAGGGCCCACGGCTCTATGAGTGGCCCGGTGTGACTGGGGCTCTGCTGGACTTTCTGCAGGAGTTGCCGGGCTGCCACCTGCTAAAGAAGAGGATGTGTCACCCATACTTGCTGCTGGAATTTCTCCCCGGGCAGAGGTGAGGAAGGAAAAAAGCAGTGGGGGCCGGGACAGGAGGGGTACCTCAGGCAGGGAAATGGAAAGCTTCCAGACGAGCACCCGGGGCCAGGACCATCCTGGCTGGCCTGCAGGCACCACGTCGGCCTGCGTGCTGTCACTGGTGTGACTCCAAGCCCCTTCCTCTAGTTTTTAAAGTCTTTGCACACATTCAGGTGTTTTACCGGGGAAGGGTTGGAAAAGTTCAGCAGCAGCTGGCCTGGGGCTCAGCTCACGTTTACTCAGAGACGCCTCCTCACGGTCCCCCAGCTTTGCAATGAGGACGCTCCTCGTGTGGGGGCTGCTGGCTGCATGGGAGATGTTTCCCCACCTGTGACCAACTTCAGAATTGTTTACCACTGGAGCAAGTGCCCTGATAGGGTTTTCCTCTGTATGACCAGTGGGTTCTGTTTTTTTTTTTTTTTCTTTTTTGGTTCAAGGTAAGTTTTATTCCTCATTTTGTATTTATGGATATAAGCATGGAAATAATTCATTCATATAAATACGTCTATGGGAAGGACAGAACTTTTTTTTCTGTTTTATTTCTTTAAGTATTATTTATTTTTTAATTTTTGAATTTATTTTATTCATTTTTTTATACAGCAGGCTCTTATTGGTTATCTATTTTATACATATAAGTGTATATATGTCAATCCCAGGCTCGCAATTCATCCCACCACCACCACCCTGCCACTTTCCCCCCTTGGTGTCCATACATTTGTTCTCTACATCTGTGTCTCTATTTCTCCCTTGCAAACCGGTTCATCTTTACCATTTTTCTAGGTTCCCCATGTATGCATTAATATACGATATTTGTTTTCTCTTTCTGACTTACTTCACTCTGTATGACAGTCTCTAGATCTATCCACGTCTCTACAAATGACCCAATTTCATTCCTTTTTATGGCTGAGTAAAATTCCATTTTATACATGTAGCACATCTTTTCTGTTCGTCTGTCTATGGGCATTTAAGTTGCTTCCATGACCTGGCTATTATAAATAGTGCTGCAATGAATATTGTGGTGAATATGTCTTTTTGAATTATGGTTTTCTCTGGGTATATGGCTAGTAGTGGGATTGCTGGGTCATATGGTAATTCTATTTTTAGTTTTTTAAGGAACCTCCATACTGTTCTCCATAGTGACTGTATCAATTTACATTCCCACAAATAGTGTAAGAGGGTTCCCTTTTCTCCACACCCTCTCCAGCATTTGTTGCTTGTAGATTTTCTGATGATGCCCATTCTAACTCGTGTGAAGTGATACCTCATTGTAGTTTTGGTTTATATTTCTCTAATAATTAGTGATGTTGAGCAGCTTTTCATGTGCTTCTTAGTCATCTGTATGTCTTCTTGGGACAAATGTCTATTTACATCATCTGCCCATTTTTGGATTGGGTTGTTTGTTTTTTTACTGTTGAGCTGCATGAGCTGTTTATATACATTGGAGATTACTCCTTTGTCCATTGATTCATTTGCAAATATTTTCTCCCATTGTGAGGGTTGTCTTTTCGTCTTGTTTGTAGTTTCCTTTGCTTTGCAAAAGCTTTTAGGTTTCATTTGCTCCCATATGTTTATTTTTTTTTTTATTCCATTACTCTACAAGGTGGATCAAAAAAGATCTTGCTGTGATTTATGTCAAAGAGTATTCTTCCTATGTTTCCTCTAAGAGTTTTATAGAGTCCGGTCTTACATTTTGGTCTCTAATTCATTTTGAGTTTATTTTTTGTGTATGGTGTTAGGGAGTGTTCTAATTTCATTCTTTTACATGTAGCTGTCCATTTTTCCCAACACCACTTATTGAAGAGACTGTCTTTTCTCCTTTGTATACCCTTGCCTCCTTTGTCATAGATTAGTGGGCCATAGGTGTGTAGGTTTATCTCTGGGCTTTCTTTTTTTTTTTTTCTTTTACATCTTTATTGGAGTATAATTGCTTTACAATTGTGTGTTAGTTTCTGCTGTATAAAAAAGTGAATCAGCTCTGCGTATACATATAACACCATATCCCCTACCTCTTGCACCTCCCTCTCACTCCCTTATCCCACCCTTTTAGGTGGTCACAAAGCACAGAGCTGATCTCCCTGTGCTATGTGGCTGCTTCCCAGTAGCTATCAATTTTACATTTGGTAGTGTATATTTGTCCATACCACTCTCTCACTTTGTCCCAGCTTACCCTTCCCTCTCCCCATGTCCTCAAGTCCTTTCTCTACGTCTGTGTCCTTAATCCTTTCCTGCCCCTAGGTTCTTCATAAACTTTTTTTTTTAGATTCCATATATATGTGTTAGCATACGGTATTTGTTTTTCTCTTTCTGACTTACTTCACTATGTAGGACAGACTCTAGATCCATCCACCTCACTAAAAATAACTCAATTTCGTTTCTTTTTATGGCTGAATAATGTTCCATTGTATATATGTGCCACATCTTCTTTATCCATTTATCTGTTGTTGGACACTTAGGTTGCTTCCATGTCCTGGCTATTGTAAATAGAGCTACAGTGAACATTGTGGTACATGACTCTTTTTGAATTATGGTTTTCTCAGGGTAAATGTCCAGGAGTGGGTTTGCTGGGTTGTATGGTAGTTCTATTTTTAGTTTTTAAGGAACCCCCATACCGTTCTCCCTAGTGGCTATATCAATTTACATTCCCACCAACAGTGCAAGAGGGTTCCCTTTGCTCCAATAAATGCCTCTCCAGCATTTATTGTTGGTAGATTTTTTGATGATGGCCAATCTGACTGGTGTGAGGTGATACCTCACTGTAGTTTTGATTTGCATTTTTCTAATGATTAGTGATGTTCAGCATCCTTTCATGTGTTTGTTGGCAACCTGTATATCTTCTTTGGAGAAATGTCTATTTAGGTCTTCTGCCCATTTTTGGATTGGGTTGTTTGGTTTTGTGATATTGAGCTACATGAGCTGCTTTTTGGAGATTAATCCTTTGCCATTTGCTTCATTTGAAAATATTTTCTCCCATTCTGATGGTTGTCTTTTCATCTTGCTAATGTTTTCCTTTGCTGTGCACAAGAATTTATGTTTCATTCGGTCCCATTTTTTAATTTTTGTTTTTATTTCCATTTCTCTAGGAGGTGGGTCAAAAAGGATCTTGCTGTGATTTATGTCATAGACTGTTCTGCTTATGTTTTCCTCTAAGAGTTTTATAGTGGCTGGTCTTATATTTAGGTCTCTAATGCATTTTGAGTTTACTTTTGTGTATGGTGTTAGGGAGTGTACTAATTTCATTCTTTTACATGTAACTGTCCAGTTTTCCCAGCACCACTTACTGAAGACACTGTCTTTTCTCCATTGTATACCCTTGCCTCCTTTGTCATAGATTAGTGAACCATAGGTACGTGGGTTTATCTCTGTGCTTTCTATCCTGTTCTATTGACCTATATTTCTGTTTTTCTGTCAGTACCATAATATCTTGATTACTGTAGCTTTGTAATATAGTCTGAAGTCTGGAAGTCTGATTCCTCCAGCTCTTTTTTTTCCCCCTCAAGACTGCTTTGGCTATCCAGGGTCTTTTGTGTCTCCCTACAAATTTTAAGATTTTTTTTTCTTGTTCTGTAGAAAATGCCAAAGGTATATTGATCGGGATTGCATTGAATATGTAGATTGCTTTGGGTAGTATAGTCATTTTCACAATATTGATTCTTCTAATCCGAGAACATGGTATATGTCTCCATCTGTTTATATCATCTTTGATTTCTTTCATCAGTGTCTTATAGTTTTCTGAGTACAGGTCTTTTACTTCCTTAGGTAGGTTTATTCCTAGGTATTTTATTCTTTTTGTTGCAGTGGTAATGGGATTGTTTCCTTAATCTCTCTTTCTGATCTTTCATTGTTAGTGTATAGGAATGCAAGCAATTTCTGTGCATTAATTTTGTATCCTGCAACTTTACCAAATTCATTGATTAGCTCCAGTGGTTTTCTGGTGGCATCTTTAGGATTCTCTATCTATGATATCATGTCATCTGCAAACAGTGACAATTTTACTTCTTCTTTTCCTTTTTGTATTCCTTTTATTTCTTTTTCTTCTCTGATTGCCATGGCTAGGACTTCCAAAACTATGTTGAATAGCAGTGGTGAGAGTGGACATCCTCGTCTTGTTCCTGATCTTAGAGGAAACGCTTTCAGTTTTTCACCATTGAGAATGCTGTTTGCTGTGGGTTTGTCATATATGGCCTTTATTATGTTGAGGTAGTTTCCCTCTATGCCCACACTCTGCAGAGTTTTTATCGTAAATGAGTGTTGAATTTTCTCAAAATCTTTTCCTTCATCTATTGAGATGATCATATGGTTTTATTCTACAATTTGTTAATATGGTGTATCACATTGATTTGTGTATATTGAAGAATCCTTGCATCCCTGGGATAAACCCCACTTGATCATGGTGTATGATCCTTTTAATGTGTTGTTCGATTCTGTTTGCTAGTATTTTGTTGAGGATTTTTACATCTATATTCATCAGTGATATTGGTCTATAATTTTCTTTCCTTGTAGTATCTCTGTCTGATTTTGGTATCAGGGTGATGGTGGTCTCATAGAATGAGTTTGGGAGTGTTCCTTCCCCTGCAATTGTTTTGAAGAATTTGAGAAGGTTGGGTGTTAGCTCTTCTCTAAATGTTTGATAGAATTCACCTGTGATGCCATCTGGTTCTGAACTTTTGTTTGTTGGAAGATTTTTAATCACAGTTTCAATTTCATTGCTTGCGATAGGTTTGTTCACATTTTCTATTTCTTCCTGGTTCAGTCTTAGAAGGTTATCCCTTTCTAAGAATTTGCCCATTTCTTCCAGATTGTCCATTTTATTGCCCTAGAGTTGCTTGTAGTAGTCTCTTAGGATGCTTTGTACTCCTGTGGTGTCTGTTGTAACTTCTGCTTTTTCACTTCTAATTTTGTTGATTTGCGTCCTCTCCCTCTTTTTCTGGAGTCTGGCTAAAGGTTGATCATTTTTGCTTATCTTCTCAAAGAACCAGCTTTTAGTTTTATTGATCTTTGCTTTCGTTTTCTTTGTTTCTATTTCATTTATTTCCGCTCTGATCTTTATGATTTCTTTCCTTCTACTAACTTTGGGTTTTGTTCTTCTTTCTCTAGTTCCTCTAGGTGTAAGGTTAGATTATTTATTTGAGATTTTTCTTGTTTCTTGAGGTAGGCTTGTATTGCTATAAACTTCCCTCTTAGAACTCCTTTTGCTGCATCCCATAGGTTTTGGATCATCGTGTTTTTGTTGTCATTTGTCTCTAGGTAGTTTTTGATTTCCTCTTTGATTTCCTAAGTGATCCCTTGGTTATTTATTAACGTATTGTTTAGCCTCCATGTGTTTGTGTTTTTTACGTTTTTTTCCATGTAATTGATTTCTTTTTTTTTTTCATGTAATTGATTTCTAATCTCATAGCATTGTGGTCGGAACAGCTGCTTGATATGATTTCACTTTTCTTAAATTTACTGAGGCTTTATCTGTGACCCAAGATGTGATCTATCCTGGAGCATGTTCCGTGTGCAGTTGAGAAGAACGTGTAATCTGCTGCTTTTGGATGGAATGTCCTATAAATATCAATTAACTCTATCTGGTCTATTGTGTCATTTAAAGCTTGTGTTTCCTTATTAATTTTCTGTCTGGCTGATCTCCACTGGTGTAAATGAGCTGTTAAAGTCCCCCGCTATTATTGTGTTACTGTCGATTTCCTCTTTTATAGCTGTTAGCAGTTGCCTTATACATTGAGGTGCTCCTATTTTGGGTACATATATATTTATAATTGTTATATCTTCTTCTTGGATTGATCCCTTGACCATTATGTAGTGTCTTTCCTTGTCTCTTGTAACATTCTTTATTTTAAAGTCTATTTTATCTGATATGAGTATTGCTACTCCAGCTTTCTTTCGATTTTCATTTGCATAAAATATATTTTTCCATCGCCTCACTTTGAGTCTGTATGTGTCCCTAGCTCTGAAATGGATCTCTTGTAGACAGCATATATATGGGTCTTGTTTTTGTATCCATTCAGCGAGCCTGTGTCTTTTGGTTGGAACATTTAGTGCATTCACCTTTAAGGTAATTATCGATATGTATGTTCCTAGTACTATTTTCTTAATTGTTATAGGTTTGTCTTGGTGGGTCCTTTTCTTCTCTTGTGTTTCCCACTTAGAGAAGTTCCTTCAGCATTTGGTGTAGAGCTGGTTTCATGGTGCTGAATTCTCTTAGCTTTTGCTTGTCTGTAAGGCTTTTGATTTCTCCATCAAATCTGAATGAGCTCTTTGCAGGGTGGAGTACTCTTGGTTGTAGGTTCTTCCCTTTCATCACTTTAAATTTATCATGCCACTTCCTTCTGGCTTGTAGATTTTCTGCTGAGAAATCAGTTGTTATCCTTATGGGAGTTCCCTTGTATGTTATTGGTCATTTTTCCCTTGCTGCTTTCAATCATTTCTCTTTGTCATTAATTTTTGTCAATTTGATTACTATGTGTCTTGTCATTTTTCTCCTTTGGTTTATCCTGCCTGGGACACTCTGTGCTTCTGGACTTGGGTGGCTATTTCTTTTCCCATGCTAGGGAAGTTTTTGACCATAATCTCTTCAAATATATTCTCGGGTCCTTTCTCTCTCTCTTCTCCTTCTGGGACCCCTATAATGCGAATGTTGTTGCGTTTAATGTTGTCCCAGAGGACTCTTGGGGTGTCTTCATTTATTTTCATTCTTTTTCTTTAATCTGTTCCATGGCAGTGATTTCCACCTTTCTGTCTTCCAGGTCACTTATCCGTTGTTCTGCCACAGTTATTCTGCTACTGATTCCTTCTAGTGTATTTTTCATTTCAGTTATTCCATTGTTCACCTCTGTTTGTTTGTTCTTTAATTCTTCTAGGTGTTTGTTCCTTAATTCTTCTAGGTCTTTGTTAAGCATTTCTTGCGTCTTCTCGATCTTTGCCTCCTTTCTTTTTCCAAGGTCTTGGCTCAACTTCACTATCATTATTCTGAATTCTTTTTCTGGAAGGTTCCCTATCTCCACCTCATTTCATTTTTTTTCTGGGGTTTTATCTTGTTCCTTGATCTGGTATAATGTCCTCTGCCTTTTCATTTTGTCTATCTTTCTGTGAATGTGGTTTTCCTTCCACAGGCTGCAGAATTGTAGTTCTTCTTGCTTCTGCTGTCTGCTCTCTAGTGGATGAGTCTATCTTAGAGGCTTGTGCAAGCTTCCTGATGGGAGGGACTGGTGGTGGGTAGAGCTGGGTGTTGCTTTGGTGGACAGAGCTTTAATCTGCTTGTCTACGGATTAAATAAAACTTTAATAAAAAGTTTAATCCGCTTGTCTGCTGATGCATGGGGCTGGGTTCCCTCCCTGTTGGTTGTTTGGCCTGAGGCGACCCAGCACTGGAGCCTACCTTGCTCTTGGTGGGGCTAACGGCGGACTCTGGGAGGGCTCACACCAAGGAGTATTTCCCAGAACTTCTGCTGCCAGTGTCGTTGTCCTCATGGTGAGCCACAGCCACAGACACCACCTGCCTCTGCAGGAGACCCTCTAAAAGTAGCAGGTAATTCTGGTCATTCTCCTACGGGGTCACTGCTCCTTCCCCTGGGTCCTGATGTGCACACTACTTTGTGTGTGCCTTCCAAGAGTGGAGTATCTGAGTGGAGTTGAGACTCTGATTCTCTGTGTGGAGTCGCACAGACTCTGGGTCCTGTGAAGCTTCGATGTTTTCTGATTCTAGAAATCCTATAGGAGACGGTCCACAGCAGGTGACACTAATGTTGTCAGTAGAGGTGTTGAAGCCAAAGATCTGCAGTTCCAACTAGAGGTGCCGATGTACATACAGGACAAAATCATCTCGTGTGAATGTAGTTCAGGCATGTTTAAGATGAATGCAGTCATGTTAATGCCTACCATATTCTATCTTGAGCCTCTCCTCAGGGAGCCCCTCCTCAGTTCCTGAGGCTCCTGTAAGTCATGTACAGGGGACTGAAGAGTGGGCTCTGTCCAGTCTGAGCCCTGAGTTACCCTGTGTGTATCTTAGGATCCTTTGTATTTCTGTGGTGTCTGTTGTAACATCATCTCTTTCATTTCAGATTTATTTGGGCCCTCTCTTTTTAAAAAAACATACGACTGTTGTCTTTTATTCTTTACAGAAGTTTAATAAGTGTTTGATCTACTATCCTTACCCTATGTATACTTTTTGCAGTGAGATTTTTACTTTTCTTTGTTTCCTTGTTACTATCAATAATTAGTGAGACTTCTTTTAAGCTACCTTCAACATTGCTTATAAAGCTGCTTTATTAGTGATGACAGAGCCTTAATGGAAGTCATGTTCTGATTGTAAATTAGAATGCAATGTGCCAGCAAAAAGCCCCTTAAGTTTATGTCTCATTACTTCTTGTTCTTTTTTTAATTTAATTTTTATTTTTTGTCAGAGCAAGTGTAATTAAAATGTTTTGTTTCTTCTAGGTGTGCAAGATGTGGTTCTTTTAAACATATACATATATCTATTCTTCTTTGGATCATTTTCCCATGTAGGTTATGATACAATGTTGAGTAGTCTTGTCTTGGTATTACGTAGGTCTTTGGTGATTACATATTTCACATGTGTTTCTATATCTATCTTAACCCCAATATCCTAATGTCTCCAATCCTCACACCTTTCCATTTGGTGAACCATAAGTTTGTTTAATGAACCTGTGATTGCATTTCTCTGTGGAAATATCTTCATTGGTATCAATTTTTAGCTAAGACCTATAAGTGATATTATAGGATATGTGTCTTTTGCTTTCTGACTTAGTACAATTTGCCTGAATACCTCAAGAATCATACATGGTGCTGCAAATGGCATTGTTTCATTTTTTTCCCTGGCTAATAGTCCATCTGTACGTGTACCAGTTCTTCTTTGGCCACGCACCTGTTGATGGACTTTCTGGTTGCCTCCATGTCTTGGCTATTGTAATACTGCTGCAATGCACATTTGCTTGCCTGTGTCTTTCCAGTTCTATCTTCTTATGTTATAGGCCAAGGAGTGGGCTTGCTGTATCATATGGTAGCGCAGTGTGTACGTTTTAAAGGCACCACCATTCAGTGTTCATTAGTGGCTCTTTCCAGGTTACGTCCCACTTAAAATTGAGGGTATGCATTTCTCCAAAACACCTTCAATATTTATTGTTTGTAGTTTTCTTGCTGATGGTTATTCTAACAGGTGTGAGCTGATACCTCTCTGTGGTTGAATTTGCATGTGTCCCATAATCTGTTGAAATGGAGCTTTAAAGCATGCCCTTTTTATTTATCAAACTGTGATTACAGCTTAGTTGTTCAAAGTGTTTTCTTAAAGTAAGTGTCACATTTTGAAAATTTTTGGCCATTACCTCCGTCAAGACATTTTGAGGGCAGGTTTCATTTACAGCCCTGAAGTACTTGTTCATATGAAGTGACCATTAGCACAGGTTTTAAAGCTGCTTTTACAGGTAACGGCAAGAGGGCGGCAGCCTTTCTACGTTCCCCAATCTGGTAACTAGGGAAAGAGACCTTCACCCCAAGAGTGTCCAGCTTTATTTCTCATCCAGCTGTGGGTCTAGATATGGTCACACCAGGTTGCATCACAGCCCCGGAACGAATTATGTAAAAATTTCTCCCTCTATCACTCTCTTTGTTTTTTGGGTTTTTTAAAGTAATTTATTTTTATAATGGGGTTTACCTGATTTTCACTGCTGTGTTTATGCCACTTTACATCCAATTCTTTCACTTACAGAGAGATATCAATACATAGGTTTTAAGATTTTTACTAGTCAGATATATTCTTCTTCGTTAAATAGGGGGTGTTGCGTCCACTTCACTGAGCAAGGAGTAGGTCTTGTCTATTACATATTGGGTTTATGGAACAGTATCTGAGCTAATTTGAAACGCTTGTTTTATGTATCACCCCACCTCAGCTTTCCCGTTAAGCAGCCATAGTCTGTTTTCTAAATATGTGACTCTGTTCTGTTTAGTAATTCAGTTCAAGTGTAACGGTTTTTACATTCCCTCTATAAGTGATATCTTATGATAAGTGCCATTTTCTGTGTGACTTATTTCACTTAGAATCGTCGTACCTAAATCCACTCATCATGCAGCTACTAGCATTATGACATTGATTTCATGGCTGAATGATATTCCATTGTACATAAGGACCACAACTTCTTTATCCATTTTTCTCTTTCCTGGATATTTAAGGTGGAATGAAGTGGAGGTCCTTGTCAACAGAGTACCCCTAAACGTTGGGGTGCCTGTATCTTGCTGATTTTTCATTTTCCCGATTTATACCCCATGCGTGGAAGTGCACTATGCTCTCTAAGCTGTGTTTTTTAGATGTTTCAGGACACACCGTACACTTCTCCAGAGTGGCTGTTGGCAATTTACATCCCACCCAGGAGCATAGCAAGGCTCACATTTCTCCACGGTCTGTCCTGCATTTCTGGATTTTACACGTTTTTCAGCATGGCCCTTTTGACCGATGGGAAGTGAAACTTCTTTGTAGTGCTGATTTGCCTTTCTAGGTTGCTTGGTTGGCCAAAAAGGGCGTATGCGTTTTTTCCTGAATATATTCAGGAAAAAACGCATACGCCCTTTTTGGCCAAGGGCATTATTGTCAACGTTTTGTCGCTTTTCATGTGCTTTAAAGGCGATTCGAATCTACCTCCTAAAATCTGTTTCCTGCAATTCTGCCTTGACTTCAAATCCTCTTCTTTGCCTTCCCTCAATATATTTGTGGACGAGAGTTATCATTTATAACTCTGCAGGTTTGTGAATTGCTGTGCCCTGAAGCTCCATTTTACAACTCGCTTTTTTGGGAGCTGGCCGCAAAAGCGCAGGATGGCTTCAGGCCCTGTTCTGGTTCCGGGGGGCAGGCTGAGCCTGTGGTTAATTCTTCTTCTTGATGGGAAAATAGAGTGACCTGTGCCTGTCCCAACACCAAGAGCTAGTCTCTCATTGGTTCCCCGTCTTCCCATTCATCCTCAGGACAAATTGCAACCTGTACGGAACAGGAGGTTAAAGGTGCTGATGCTCCACGTAGGGAGATTGCTAGTAAAGTGGCTGGAATGGCGAACCCGAGCACAAGGAGATGAGAAATGAGGTGCGTTTTAGAAACCTTTCCCCATCACACGGTGTACCATCTTCTGGGTTTCTCATGCCTGTTTTCGATGTAGGAAGATGCCCTTGAACCTGGAGATTTGGGACCCATGCGATGGGTAGCACGCAGTATTACTTTAAAGGGTCTGCGTTTGCTCACCCAACGTCACCAAATCTCTCAGCCCCAAGAGTGTCCACCCTTATGTCTCTTCCAGCTGTGGGTCTAGATATGGTCAATCCAGGTTGCATCACATCCCCTGAACGAATTGTGTAAGAATTTCTCTCTCTTTCCCTGTCTTTGTTTCATGGGTTTTTAAAAGTAATTTATTTTTATAATGGGGTTTAGCTGCTTTTCAGGGCTGTGTTTATGCCGCTTTACACCCACTTGACACACTAATAGAGAGATATCAATACATAGGTTTTAAGATTATTACTAGTCAGATATATACTTGTGCGGTGAATCGGGCGTGTTGAGTCCAGTTCTCTGAGCAAGGAGTAGGTCTTGTGTGTTACATATTGGGTTTATGGAACGGTATCTGATCTAATTTGAAACTCTTGTTTTATGTATCTCCCCACCTCCCCTTTCCCGTTAAGCAGCCATAGTGTGTTTTCTGCATGTGTCACTCTGTTCTGTTTTGTAATTCAGTTCAAGTGTAACGGTTTTTACATTCCCTCTATAAGTGACACCTTATGAGAAGTGTCCTTTTCTGTGTGACTTATTTCACTTAGAATCGTCGTACCTAAATCCACTCATCATGCTGCTACTAGCCTTATGACATTGATTTCATGGCTGAGTGATATTCCATCGTACATAAGGACCACAACTTTTTTATCCATTTTTCTCTTTCCTGGGATATTTAAGGTGGAATGAAGTGGAAGTCCTTGTCAACAGAGCAGCCCTAAACGTTGGGGTGTTTGTGTCTTGCTGATTTTCAATTTTCCCACTTTATACCCCCATGCGTGGAAGTGCCCTATCCTCTCTAGGCTGTGTGTTTTAGATGGTTCAGGACACACCGTACCCTTCTCCAGAGTGGCTGTTGGCAATTTACATCCCGCCTATCAGTGAAGCAAGGCTCCCATTTCTCCATGGCCTGTCCTGCATTTCTGGTTTTGACACTTATTTCAGAATGGCCCTTTTGACCAATGGGAAGCGAGACTTCTTTGTAGCGCTGATTTGCCTTTCCAGGTTGCTTGGTTGGCCAAAAAGGGCGTATGCGTTTTTTCCTGAATATATTCAGGAAAAAACGCATACGCCCTTTTTGGCCAAGGGCATCATTGTCAACGTTTTGCCGCTTTTCATGTGCTTTAAAGGCGATTCGAATCTACCTCCTGAAATCTGTTTCCTGCAATTCTGCCTTGATTTCAAATCCTCTTCTTTGCCTTCCCTCAATATATTTGTGGACGAGAGTTATCATTTATAACTCTGCAGGTTTGTGAATTGCTGTGCCCTGAAGCTCCATTGTACAACTCGCTTTTTTGGGAGCTGGCCGCAAAAGCGCAGGATGGCTTCAGGCCCTGATCTGGTTCCGGTGGGCAGGGTGAGCCTGTGGTTAATTCTTCTTCCTGATGGGAAAATAGAGTGACCTGTGCCTGTCCCAACACCAAGAGCTAGTCTCTCATTGGTTCCCCGTCTTCCCATTCATCCTCAGGACAAATTGCAACCTGTACGGAACAGGAGGTTAAAGGTGCTGATGCTCCACGTAGGGAGATTGCTAGTAAAGTGGCTGGAATGGCGAACCCGAGCACAAGGAGATGAGAAATGAGGTGCGTTTTAAAACCCTTTCCCCATCACACGGTGTACCATCTTCTGGGTTTCTCATGCCTGTTTTCGATGTAGGAAGATGCCCTTGAACCTGGAGATTTGGGACCCATGGGACGGGTAGCACGCAGTACTACTTTAAAGGGTCTGCGTTTGCTCACCCAACTTCACCAAACCTCTCAGCCCCAAGAGTGTCCACCCTTATGTCTCATCCAGCTGTGGGTCTAGATATGGTCAGTCCAGGTTGCATCACAGCCCCTGAACAAATTGTGTAAGAATTTCTCTCTCTTCCCTGTCTTTGTTTCATGGGTTTTTAAAAGTAATTTATTTTTATAATGGGGTTTAGCTGCTTTTCACGGCTGTGTTTATGCCGCCTTACACCCACTTGACACACTAACAGAGAGATATCAATACATAGGTTTTAAGATTATTACTAGTCAGATATATTCTTGTGCGGTGAATCGGGCGTGTTGAGTCCAGTTCTCTGAGCAAGGAGTAGGTCTTGTCTATTACATATTGGGTTTATGGAACGGTATCTGAGCTAATTTGAAGCTCTTGTTTTATGTATCACCCCACCTCACCTTTCCCGTTAAGCAGCCATAGTGTGTTTTCTGCATGTGTGACTGTGTTCTGTTTTGTAATTCAGTTCAAGTGTAACGGTTTTTACATTCCCTCTATAAGTGATATCTTATGATAAGTGCCGTTTTCTGTGTGACTTATTTCACTTAGAATCGTCGTACCTAAATCCACTCATCATGCAGCTACTAGCATTATGACATTGATTTCATGGCTGAATGATATTCCATTGTACATAAGGACCACAACTTCTTTATCCATTTTTCTCTTTCCTGGATATTTAAGGTGGAATGAAGTGGAGGTCCTTGTCAACAGAGTACCCCTAAACGTTGGGGTGCCTGTATCTTGCTGATTTTTCATTTTCCCGATTTATACCCCATGCGTGGAAGTGCCCTATGCTCTCTAAGCTGTGTTTTTTAGATGTTTCAGGACACACCGTACACTTCTCCAGAGTGGCTGTTGGCAATTTACATCCCACCCAGGAGCATAGCAAGGCTCACATTTCTCCATGGCCTGTCCTGCATTTCTGGATTTTACACGTTTTTCAGCATGGCCCTTTTGACCGATGGGAAGCGAGACTTCTTTGTAGCGCTGATTTGCCTTTCCAGGTTGCTTGGTTGGCCAAAAAGGGCGTATGCGTTTTTTCCTGAATATATTCAGGAAAAAACGCATACGCCCTTTTTGGCCAAGGGCATCATTGTCCACGTTTTGCAGCTTTTCATGTGCTTTAAAGGCGATTCGCATCTACCTCCTGAAATCTGTTTCCTGCAATTCTGCCTTGCTTTCAAATCCTCTTCGTTGCCTTCCCTCAATATATTTGTGAATGAGTGATATCATTTATAACTCTGCAGGTTTGTGAATTGCTGTGCCCTTGAGCTCCATTTTTCAACTCGCTTTTATGGGAGCTCTCCGCAAAAGCGCAGGTTTGTTACAGGCACTATTCTGGTTCCGGAGGGAAGGCAGAGCCTATGTTTAATTCTTCTTCCCGATGGGAAAATAGAGTGACCTGTGCCTGTTCCAACACCAAGAGCTAGTCTCTCATTGGTTCCCCCTCTTCCCGTTCACCCTCAGGACAAATTGCAAACTGTACGGAACAAGAGGTTAAAGGTGCTGAGGCTCCAAGTAGTGAGATTGCTAGTATAGTGGCTGGAATGGCGAACCCAAGCACAAGGAGATGAGGAATGAGGTACGTTTTAGAAACCTTTCCCCATCACACGGTGTACCATCTTCTGGGTTTCTCTTGCATGTTTTCGAGGTAGGAAGACGCCATTGGACTTGGAGATTTGGGACACTTGGGATGGGTACCACGCAGTATTACTGTGAAGGGTCTGCGTTTGCTTACCCAACCTCACCAAACCTCTCAGCCCCAAGAGTGTCCACCCTTATGTCTCATCCAGCTGTGGGTCTAGATATGGTAAATCCAGTTTGCATCACTGCCCCTGAACGAATTGTGTAAGTATTTCTTGCTCTTTCACTGTCTTTTTTCATGGGTTTTTAAAAGTAATTTATTTTTATAATGGGGTTTGGCTGCTTTTCACGGCTCTGTTTATGACGCTTTACAGCCACTTGACACACTTACAGAGAGATATCAATACATATTTTAAGATTCTTACTAGTCAGATATATTCTTATGTGGTGAATAGCGGGTGTTGTGTTCAGTTCTCTGAGCATGGAGTGGTTCTTGTCTATTACATATTTGGTTTATGGAATGGTATCTGAGCTAATTTGAAACCCTTGTTATATGCATTACCTCACCTCACCTTTCCCATTAGGCAGCCATCGTGTGTTTTCTGCATGTGTGACTCTGTTCTATTTTGTAAATCAGTTCAAGTGTAACGGATTTTACATTCTCTCTATAAGTGATATCTTATGATAAGTGTCTTTTTCTGTGTGACTAATTTCACTTAGAATCGTCGTACCTAAATCCACTCCTCCTGCTGCTACTAGCCTTATGACATTGATTTCATGGCTGAATGATATTCCATTGTACATAAGGAACACAACTTCTTTATCCATTTTTCTCTTTCGTTGGATATTTAAGGTGGAATGAAGTGGAGGATCCTGTCAACAGAGTAGCCCTAAACTTTGGGGTGCCTGTGTCCTGCTGATTTTTGGTTTTCCCTATTTATACACCCATGAGTGGAAGTGCCCTATGCTCTCTAAGCTGTGTTTTTTAGAAGTTTCAGGACACACCGTACACTTCTCCAGAGTGGCTGTTGGCAATTTACATCCCGTCCATCAGAAGAGCAAGGCTCCCATTTCTCCATGGCCTGTCCTGCATTTCTGGTTTGTTCAGTTTTTTCAGCATGGCACTTTTGACCAAATGGAAGCGATACTTCTTTGTACCGCTGATTTGCATATCCAGGTTGCTTGGTTGGCCAAAAAGGGCGTGTGCGTTTTTTCCTGAATATATTCAGGAAAAACCGCATACGCCCTTTTGGCCAAGGGCATCATTGTCGACGTTTTGCCTCTTTTCATGTGCGTTAAAGGCGATTCGAATCTACCTTCTGAAATCTGTTTCCGACAATTCTGCCTTGCTTTCAAATCCTCTTCGCTGCCTTCCCTCAATATATTTGTGGATGAGAGTTATCATTTATAACTCTGCAGGTTTGTGAATTGCAGTGACCCTGACCCCCATTTTTCAACTCGGTTTTTAGGGAGCTGACTGTAGAAGCACAGGATTGCTTCAGGCCCTATTCTGGTTCCAGGGGGAAGGCTGAGCCTATGTTTAATTTTTCTTCCCGATGGGAAAATAGAGTGACCTGTGCCTCTTCCAACACCTAGAGCTAGTCTCTCATTGGTTGCCCCTATTCCCGTTCACCCTCAGGACAAATTGCCATCTGTACGGAACAGGAGGTTAAAGGTGCTGATGCTCCAAGTAGGGAAATTGCTAGTAAAGCGACTGGAATGTGGAACCCTAGCACAAGGAGATGAGAAATGAGGTGCGTTTTAGAAACCTTTCGCCATCACACGCTGTACCATCTTCTGGGTTTCTCATGCATGTTTTCGATATAGGAAGATGCCCTTGAACCTGGAGATTAGGGACCCAAAGGAGGGGTAACTCGCAGTATTATTTTAAGGGTCTGCGTTTGTTCATCCAACCTCACCAAACCTCTCAGCCCCAAGAGTGTCCACCCATATGACTCATCCAGCTGTGGGTCTAGATATGGTCAATACAGGTGGCATCAAAGCCCCTGAACGAATTCTGTAAGAATTTCTCTCTTTTTCACTGTCTTTGTTCAATGGGTTTTTAAAAGTAATTTATTTTTATGATGCGGTATAGCTGCTTTTCACTCCTGTGATTATGCCACTTTACACATTTACAGTGATATATCAATACACAGGTTTTAAGATTCTTACTAGTCAGATATATCCTTTTGCGGTTAATAGGGGGTGTAGAGTCCATTTCCTGAGCAAGGAGTAGGTCTTGTCTATTACATATTGGGTTTAAGGAACGGTATCTGAGCTAATTTGAAACCCTTGTTTTATGTATCACCCCACCTCACCTTTCCCGTTAAGCAGCCATAGTGTGTTTTCTGCATGTGTGACTCTGTTCTGTTTTTTAATTCAGTTCAAGTGTAACGGTTTTTACATTCCCTCTATAAGTGATATCTTATGAGAAATGACCTTTTCTGTGTGACTTATTTCACTTAGAATCGTCGTACCTAAATCCACTCATCATGCTGCTACTAGCCTTATGACATTGATTTCATGGCTGAGTGATATTCCATTGTACATAATTACCACAAATTCTTTATCCATTTTTCTCTTTCCTGGGATATTTAAGGTGGGATGAAGTGGAGGTATTTGGCAACAGAGCAGCCCTAAACTTTGGAGTGCTTGTGTCTTGCTGATTTTTAATTTTCCCAATTTATACCCCCATGAGTGGAAGTGCCCTATGCTCTCTAAGCTGTGTTTTTTAGATGTTTCAGGACACACCGTACCCTTCTCCAGAGTGGCTGTTGGCAGTTTACATCCCGTCCATCAGTGTAGCAAGGCTCCCATTTCTCCATGGCCTGTCCTGCATTTCAGGTTTTGACACTTTGTTCAGCATGGCCCTTTTGACCGATGGGAAGTGAGACTTCTTTGTAGTGCTGATTTGCCTTTCTAGGTTGCTTGGTTGGCCAAAAAGGGCGTATGCGTTTTTTCCTGAATATATTCAGGAAAAAACGCATACGCCCTTTTTGGCCAAGGGCATTATTGTCAACGTTTTGTCGCTTTTCATGTGCTTTAAAGGCGATTCGAATCTACCTCCTAAAATCTGTTTCCTGCAATTCTGCCTTGACTTCAAATCCTCTTCTTTGCCTTCCCTCAATATATTTGTGGACGAGAGTTATCATTTATAACTCTGCAGGTTTGTGAATTGCTGTGCCCTGAAGCTCCATTTTACAACTCGCTTTTTTGGGAGCTGGCCGCAAAAGCGCAGGATGGCTTCAGGCCCTGTTCTGGTTCCGGGGGGCAGGCTGAGCCTGTGGTTAATTCTTCTTCTTGATGGGAAAATAGAGTGACCTGTGCCTGTCCCAACACCAAGAGCTAGTCTCTCATTGGTTCCCCGTCTTCCCATTCATCCTCAGGACAAATTGCAACCTGTACGGAACAGGAGGTTAAAGGTGCTGATGCTCCACGTAGGGAGATTGCTAGTAAAGTGGCTGGAATGGCGAACCCGAGCACAAGGAGATGAGAAATGAGGTGCGTTTTAGAAACCTTTCCCCATCACACGGTGTACCATCTTCTGGGTTTCTCATGCCTGTTTTCGATGTAGGAAGATGCCCTTGAACCTGGAGATTTGGGACCCATGCGATGGGTAGCACGCAGTATTACTTTAAAGGGTCTGCGTTTGCTCACCCAACGTCACCAAACCTCTCAGCCCCAAGAGTGTCCACCCTTATGTCTCTTCCAGCTGTGGGTCTAGATATGGTCAATCCAGGTTGCATCACATCCCCTGAACGAATTGTGTAAGAATTTCTCTCTCTTTTCCTGTCTTTGTTTCATGGGTTTTTAAAAGTAATTTATTTTTATAATGGGGTTTAGCTGCTTTTCAGGGCTGTGTTTATGCCGCTTTACACCCACTTGACACACTAATAGAGAGATATCAATACATAGGTTTTAAGATTATTACTAGTCAGATATATTCTTGTGCGGTGAATCGGGCGTGTTGAGTCCAGTTCTCTGAGCAAGGAGTAGGTCTTGTGTGTTACATATTGGGTTTATGGAACGGTATCTGATCTAATTTGAAACTCTTGTTTTATGTATCTCCCCACCTCCCCTTTCCCGTTAAGCAGCCATAGTGTGTTTTCTGCATGTGTCACTCTGTTCTGTTTTGTAATTCAGTTCAAGTGTAACGGTTTTTACATTCCCTCTATAAGTGACACCTTATGAGAAGTGTCCTTTTCTGTGTGACTTATTTCACTTAGAATCGTCGTACCTAAATCCACTCATCATGCTGCTACTAGCCTTATGACATTGATTTCATGGCTGAGTGATATTCCATCGTACATAAGGACCACAACTTTTTTATCCATTTTTCTCTTTCCTGGGATATTTAAGGTGGAATGAAGTGGAAGTCCTTGTCAACAGAGCAGCCCTAAACGTTGGGGTGTTTGTGTCTTGCTGATTTTCAATTTTCCCACTTTATACCCCCATGCGTGGAAGTGCCCTATCCTCTCTAGGCTGTGTGTTTTAGATGGTTCAGGACACACCGTACCCTTCTCCAGAGTGGCTGTTGGCAATTTACATCCCGCCTATCAGTGAAGCAAGGCTCCCATTTCTCCATGGCCTGTCCTGCATTTCTGGTTTTGACACTTTTTTCAGAATGGCCCTTTTGACCAATGGGAAGCGAGACTTCTTTGTAGCGCTGATTTGCCTTTCCAGGTTGCTTGGTTGGCCAAAAAGGGCGTATGCGTTTTTTCCTGAATATATTCAGGAAAAAACGCATACGCCCTTTTTGGCCAAGGGCATCATTGTCAACGTTTTGCCGCTTTTCATGTGCTTTAAAGGCGATTCGAATCTACCTCCTGAAATCTGTTTCCTGCAATTCTGCCTTGATTTCAAATCCTCTTCTTTGCCTTCCCTCAATATATTTGTGGACGAGAGTTATCATTTATAACTCTGCAGGTTTGTGAATTGCTGTGCCCTGAAGCTCCATTGTACAACTCGCTTTTTTGGGAGCTGGCCGCAAAAGCGCAGGATGGCTTCAGGCCCTGATCTGGTTCCGGTGGGCAGGGTGAGCCTGTGGTTAATTCTTCTTCCTGATGGGAAAATAGAGTGACCTGTGCCTGTCCCAACACCAAGAGCTAGTCTCTCATTGGTTCCCCGTCTTCCCATTCATCCTCAGGACAAATTGCAACCTGTACGGAACAGGAGGTTAAAGGTGCTGATGCTCCACGTAGGGAGATTGCTAGTAAAGTGGCTGGAATGGCGAACCCGAGCACAAGGAGATGAGAAATGAGGTGCGTTTTAAAACCCTTTCCCCATCACACGGTGTACCATCTTCTGGGTTTCTCATGCCTGTTTTCGATGTAGGAAGATGCCCTTGAACCTGGAGATTTGGGACCCATGGGACGGGTAGCACGCAGTACTACTTTAAAGGGTCTGCGTTTGCTCACCCAACTTCACCAAACCTCTCAGCCCCAAGAGTGTCCACCCTTATGTCTCATCCAGCTGTGGGTCTAGATATGGTCAGTCCAGGTTGCATCACAGCCCCTGAACAAATTGTGTAAGAATTTCTCTCTCTTGCCTGTCTTTGTTTCATGGGTTTTTAAAAGTAATTTATTTTTATAATGGGGTTTAGCTGCTTTTCACGGCTGTGTTTATGCCGCCTTACACCCACTTGACACACTAACAGAGAGATATCAATACATAGGTTTTAAGATTATTACTAGTCAGATATATTCTTGTGCGGTGAATCGGGCGTGTTGAGTCCAGTTCTCTGAGCAAGGAGTAGGTCTTGTCTATTACATATTGGGTTTATGGAACGGTATCTGAGCTAATTTGAAGCTCTTGTTTTATGTATCACCCCACCTCACCTTTCCCGTTAAGCAGCCATAGTGTGTTTTCTGCATGTGTGACTGTGTTCTGTTTTGTAATTCAGTTCAAGTGTAACGGTTTTTACATTCCCTCTATAAGTGATATCTTATGATAAGTGCCGTTTTCTGTGTGACTTATTTCACTTAGAATCGTCGTACCTAAATCCACTCATCATGCAGCTACTAGCATTATGACATTGATTTCATGGCTGAATGATATTCCATTGTACATAAGGACCACAACTTCTTTATCCATTTTTCTCTTTCCTGGATATTTAAGGTGGAATGAAGTGGAGGTCCTTGTCATCAGAGTACCCCTAAACGTTGGGGTGCCTGTATCTTGCTGATTTTTCATTTTCCCGATTTATACCCCATGCGTGGAAGTGCCCTATGCTCTCTAAGCTGTGTTTTTTAGATGTTTCAGGACACACCGTACACTTCTCCAGAGTGGCTGTTGGCAATTTACATCCCACCCAGGAGCATAGCAAGGCTCACATTTCTCCATGGCCTGTCCTGCATTTCTGGATTTTACACGTTTTTCAGCATGGCCCTTTTGACCGATGGGAAGCGAGACTTCTTTGTAGCGCTGATTTGCCTTTCCAGGTTGCTTGGTTGGCCAAAAAGGGCGTATGCGTTTTTTCCTGAATATATTCAGGAAAAAACGCATACGCCCTTTTTGGCCAAGGGCATCATTGTCCACGTTTTGCAGCTTTTCATGTGCTTTAAAGGCGATTCGCATCTACCTCCTGAAATCTGTTTCCTGCAATTCTGCCTTGCTTTCAAATCCTCTTCGTTGCCTTCCCTCAATATATTTGTGAATGAGTGATATCATTTATAACTCTGCAGGTTTGTGAATTGCTGTGCCCTTGAGCTCCATTTTTCAACTCGCTTTTTTGGGAGCTCTCCGCAAAAGCGCAGGTTTGTTACAGGCACTATTCTGGTTCCGGAGGGAAGGCAGAGCCTATGTTTAATTCTTCTTCCCGATGGGAAAATAGAGTGACCTGTGCCTGTTCCAACACCAAGAGCTAGTCTCTCATTGGTTCCCCCTCTTCCCGTTCACCCTCAGGACAAATTGCAAACTGTACGGAACAAGAGGTTAAAGGTGCTGAGGCTCCAAGTAGTGAGATTGCTAGTATAGTGGCTGGAATGGCGAACCCAAGCACAAGGAGATGAGGAATGAGGTACGTTTTAGAAACCTTTCCCCATCACACGGTGTACCATCTTCTGGGTTTCTCTTGCATGTTTTCGAGGTAGGAAGATGCCATTGGACTTGGAGATTTGGGACACTTGGGATGGGTACCACGCAGTATTACTGTGAAGGGTCTGCGTTTGCTTACCCAACCTCACCAAACCTCTCAGCCCCAAGAGTGTCCACCCTTATGTCTCATCCAGCTGTGGGTCTAGATATGGTAAATCCAGTTTGCATCACTGCCCCTGAACGAATTGTGTAAGTATTTCTTGCTCTTTCACTGTCTTTTTTCATGGGTTTTTAAAAGTAATTTATTTTTATAATGGTGTTTGGCTGCTTTTCACGGCTCTGTTTATGACGCTTTACAGCCACTTGACACACTTACAGAGAGATATCAATACATATTTTAAGATTCTTACTAGTCAGATATATTCTTATGCGGTGAATAGCGGGTGTTGTGTTCAGTTCTCTGAGCATGGAGTGGGTCGTGTCTATTACATATTTGGTTTATGGAATGGTATCTGAGCTAATTTGAAACCCTTGTTATATGCATTACCTCACCTCACCTTTCCCATTAAGCAGCCATCGTGTGTTTTCTGCATGTGTGACTCTGTTCTATTTTGTAAATCAGTTCAAGTGTAACGGATTTTACATTCTCTCTATAAGTGATATCTTATGATAAGTGTCTTTTTCTGTGTGACTAATTTCACTTAGAATCGTCGTACCTAAATCCACTCCTCCTGCTGCTACTAGCCTTATGACATTGATTTCATGGCTGAATGATATTCCATTGTACATAAGGAACACAACTTCTTTATCCATTTTTCTCTTTCGTTGGATATTTAAGGTGGAATGAAGTGGAGGATCCTGTCAACAGAGTAGCCCTAAACTTTGGGGTGCCTGTGTCCTGCTGATTTTTGGTTTTCCCAATTTATACACCCATGAGTGGAAGTGCCCTATGCTCTCTAAGCTGTGTTTTTTAGAAGTTTCAGGACACACCGTACACTTCTCCTGAGTGGCTGTTGGCAATTTACATCCCGTCCATCAGAAGAGCAAGGCTCCCATTTCTCCATGGCCTGTCCTGCATTTCTGGTTTGTTCAGTTTTTTCAGCATGGCACTTTTGACCAAATGGAAGCGATACTTTTTGTACCGCTGATTTGCATATCCAGGTTGCTTGGTTGGCCAAAAAGGGCGTGTGCGTTTTTTCCTGAATATATTCAGGAAAAACCGCATACGCCCTTTTGGCCAAGGGCATCATTGTCGACGTTTTGCCTCTTTTCATGTGCGTTAAAGGCGATTCGAATCTACCTTCTGAAATCTGTTTCCGACAATTCTGCCTTGCTTTCAAATCCTCTTCGCTGCCTTCCCTCAATATATTTGTGGATGAGAGTTATCATTTATAACTCTGCAGGTTTGTGAATTGCAGTGACCCTGACCCCCATTTTTCAACTCGCTTTTTAGGGAGCTGACTGTAGAAGCACAGGATTGCTTCAGGCCCTATTCTGGTTCCAGGGGGAAGGCTGAGCCTATGTTTAATTTTTCTTCCCGATGGGAAAATAGAGTGACCTGTGCCTCTTCCAACACCTAGAGCTAGTCTCTCATTGGTTGCCCCTATTCCCGTTCACCCTCAGGACAAATTGCCATCTGTACGGAACAGGAGGTTAAAGGTGCTGATGCTCCAAGTAGGGAAATTGCTAGTAAAGCGACTGGAATGGGGAACCCTCGCACAAGGAGATGAGAAATGAGGTGCGTTTTAGAAACCTTTCGCCATCACACGCTGTACCATCTTATGGGTTTCTCATGCATGTTTTCGATATAGGAAGATGCCCTTGAACCTGGAGATTAGGGACCCATAGGAGGGGTAACTCGCAGTATTATTTTAAGGGTCTGCGTTTGTTCATCCAACCTCACCAAACCTCTCAGCCCCAAGAGTGTCCACCCATATGACTCATCCAGCTGTGGGTCTAGATATGGTCAATACAGGTGGCATCAAAGCCCCTGAACGAATTCTGTAAGAATTTCTCTCTTTTTCACTGTCTTTGTTCAATGGGTTTTTAAAAGTAATTTATTTTTATGATGCGGTATAGCTGCTTTTCACTCCTGTGATTATGCCACTTTACACATTTACAGTGATATATCAATACACAGGTTTTAAGATTCTTACTAGTCAGATATATCCTTTTGCGGTTAATAGGGGGTGTAGAGTCCATTTCCTGAGCAAGGAGTAGGTCTTGTCTATTACATATTGGGTTTAAGGAACGGTATCTGAGCTAATTTGAAACCCTTGTTTTATGTATCACCCCACCTCACCTTTCCCGTTAAGCAGCCATAGTGTGTTTTCTGCATGTGTGACTCTGTTCTGTTTTTTAATTCAGTTCAAGTGTAACGGTTTTTACATTCCCTCTATAAGTGATATCTTATGAGAAATGACCTTTTCTGTGTGACTTATTTCACTTAGAATCGTCGTACCTAAATCCACTCATCATGCTGCTACTAGCCTTATGACATTGATTTCATGGCTGAGTGATATTCCATTGTACATAATTACCACAAATTCTTTATCCATTTTTCTCTTTCCTGGGATATTTAAGGTGGGATGAAGTGGAGGTCCTTGGCAACAGAGCAGCCCTAAACTTTGGAGTGCTTGTGTCTTGCTGATTTTTAATTTTCCCAATTTATACCCCCATGAGTGGAAGTGCCCTATGCTCTCTAAGCTGTGTTTTTTAGATGTTTCAGGACACACCGTACCCTTCTCCAGAGTGGCTGTTGGCAATTTACATCCCGTCCATCAGTGTAGCAAGGCTCCCATTTCTCCATGGCCTGTCCTGCATTTCAGGTTTTGACACTTTTTTCAGCATGGCCCTTTTGACCGATGGGAAGTGAGACTTCTTTGTAGTGCTGATTTGCCTTTCTAGGTTGCTTGGATGGCCAAAAAGGGCGTATGCGTTTTTTCCTGAATATATTCAGGAAAAAACGCATACGCCCTTTTTGGCCAAGGGCATTATTGTCAACGTTTTGTCGCTTTTCATGTGCTTTAAAGGCGATTCGAATCTACCTCCTAAAATCTGTTTCCTGCAATTCTGCCTTGACTTCAAATCCTCTTCTTTGCCTTCCCTCAATATATTTGTGGACGAGAGTTATCATTTATAACTCTGCAGGTTTGTGAATTGCTGTGCCCTGAAGCTCCATTTTACAACTCGCTTTTTTGGGAGCTGGCCGCAAAAGCGCAGGATGGCTTCAGGCCCTGTTCTGGTTCCGGGGGGCAGGCTGAGCCTGTGGTTAATTCTTCTTCTTGATGGGAAAATAGAGTGACCTGTGCCTGTCCCAACACCAAGAGCTAGTCTCTCATTGGTTCCCCGTCTTCCCATTCATCCTCAGGACAAATTGCAACCTGTACGGAACAGGAGGTTAAAGGTGCTGATGCTCCACGTAGGGAGATTGCTAGTAAAGTGGCTGGAATGGCGAACCCGAGCACAAGGAGATGAGAAATGAGGTGCGTTTTAGAAACCTTTCCCCATCACACGGTGTACCATCTTCTGGGTTTCTCATGCCTGTTTTCGATGTAGGAAGATGCCCTTGAACCTGGAGATTTGGGACCCATGCGATGGGTAGCACGCAGTATTACTTTAAAGGGTCTGCGTTTGCTCACCCAACGTCACCAAACCTCTCAGCCCCAAGAGTGTCCACCCTTATGTCTCTTCCAGCTGTGGGTCTAGATATGGTCAATCCAGGTTGCATCACATCCCCTGAACGAATTGTGTAAGAATTTCTCTCTCTTTCCCTGTCTTTGTTTCATGGGTTTTTAAAAGTAATTTATTTTTATAATGGGGTTTAGCTGCTTTTCACGGCTGTGTTTATGCCGCCTTACACCCACTTGACACACTAACAGAGAGATATCAATACATAGGTTTTAAGATTATTACTAGTCAGATATATTCTTGTGCGGTGAATCGGGCGTGTTGAGTCCAGTTCTCTGAGCAAGGAGTAGGTCTTGTCTATTACATATTGGGTTTATGGAACGGTATCTGAGCTAATTTGAAGCTCTTGTTTTATGTATCACCCCACCTCACCTTTCCCGTTAAGCAGCCATAGTGTGTTTTCTGCATGTGTGACTGTGTTCTGTTTTGTAATTCAGTTCAAGTGTAACGGTTTTTACATTCCCTCTATAAGTGATATCTTATGATAAGTGCCGTTTTCTGTGTGACTTATTTCACTTAGAATCGTCGTACCTAAATCCACTCATCATGCAGCTACTAGCATTATGACATTGATTTCATGGCTGAATGATATTCCATTGTACATAAGGACCACAACTTCTTTATCCATTTTTCTCTTTCCTGGATATTTAAGGTGGAATGAAGTGGAGGTCCTTGTCAACAGAGTACCCCTAAACGTTGGGGTGCCTGTATCTTGCTGATTTTTCATTTTCCCGATTTATACCCCATGCGTGGAAGTGCCCTATGCTCTCTAAGCTGTGTTTTTTAGATGTTTCAGGACACACCGTACACTTCTCCAGAGTGGCTGTTGGCAATTTACATCCCACCCAGGAGCATAGCAAGGCTCACATTTCTCCATGGCCTGTCCTGCATTTCTGGATTTTACACGTTTTTCAGCATGGCCCTTTTGACCGATGGGAAGCGAGACTTCTTTGTAGCGCTGATTTGCCTTTCCAGGTTGCTTGGTTGGCCAAAAAGGGCGTATGCGTTTTTTCCTGAATATATTCAGGAAAAAACGCATACGCCCTTTTTGGCCAAGGGCATCATTGTCCACGTTTTGCAGCTTTTCATGTGCTTTAAAGGCGATTCGCATCTACCTCCTGAAATCTGTTTCCTGCAATTCTGCCTTGCTTTCAAATCCTCTTCGTTGCCTTCCCTCAATATATTTGTGAATGAGTGATATCATTTATAACTCTGCAGGTTTGTGAATTGCTGTGCCCTTGAGCTCCATTTTTCAACTCGCTTTTTTGGGAGCTCTCCGCAAAAGCGCAGGTTTGTTACAGGCACTATTCTGGTTCCGGAGGGAAGGCAGAGCCTATGTTTAATTCTTCTTCCCGATGGGAAAATAGAGTGACCTGTGCCTGTTCCAACACCAAGAGCTAGTCTCTCATTGGTTCCCCCTCTTCCCGTTCACCCTCAGGACAAATTGCAAACTGTACGGAACAAGAGGTTAAAGGTGCTGAGGCTCCAAGTAGTGAGATTGCTAGTATAGTGGCTGGAATGGCGAACCCAAGCACAAGGAGATGAGGAATGAGGTACGTTTTAGAAACCTTTCCCCATCACACGGTGTACCATCTTCTGGGTTTCTCTTGCATGTTTTCGAGGTAGGAAGATGCCATTGGACTTGGAGATTTGGGACACTTGGGATGGGTACCACGCAGTATTACTGTGAAGGGTCTGCGTTTGCTTACCCAACCTCACCAAACCTCTCAGCCCCAAGAGTGTCCACCCTTATGTCTCATCCAGCTGTGGGTCTAGATATGGTAAATCCAGTTTGCATCACTGCCCCTGAACGAATTGTGTAAGTATTTCTTGCTCTTTCACTGTCTTTTTTCATGGGTTTTTAAAAGTAATTTATTTTTATAATGGTGTTTGGCTGCTTTTCACGGCTCTGTTTATGACGCTTTACAGCCACTTGACACACTTACAGAGAGATATCAATACATATTTTAAGATTCTTACTAGTCAGATATATTCTTATGCGGTGAATAGCGGGTGTTGTGTTCAGTTCTCTGAGCATGGAGTGGGTCGTGTCTATTACATATTTGGTTTATGGAATGGTATCTGAGCTAATTTGAAACCCTTGTTATATGCATTACCTCACCTCACCTTTCCCATTAAGCAGCCATCGTGTGTTTTCTGCATGTGTGACTCTGTTCTATTTTGTAAATCAGTTCAAGTGTAACGGATTTTACATTCTCTCTATAAGTGATATCTTATGATAAGTGTCTTTTTCTGTGTGACTAATTTCACTTAGAATCGTCGTACCTAAATCCACTCCTCCTGCTGCTACTAGCCTTATGACATTGATTTCATGGCTGAATGATATTCCATTGTACATAAGGAACACAACTTCTTTATCCATTTTTCTCTTTCGTTGGATATTTAAGGTGGAATGAAGTGGAGGATCCTGTCAACAGAGTAGCCCTAAACTTTGGGGTGCCTGTGTCCTGCTGATTTTTGGTTTTCCCAATTTATACACCCATGAGTGGAAGTGCCCTATGCTCTCTAAGCTGTGTTTTTTAGAAGTTTCAGGACACACCGTACACTTCTCCTGAGTGGCTGTTGGCAATTTACATCCCGTCCATCAGAAGAGCAAGGCTCCCATTTCTCCATGGCCTGTCCTGCATTTCTGGTTTGTTCAGTTTTTTCAGCATGGCACTTTTGACCAAATGGAAGCGATACTTTTTGTACCGCTGATTTGCATATCCAGGTTGCTTGGTTGGCCAAAAAGGGCGTGTGCGTTTTTTCCTGAATATATTCAGGAAAAACCGCATACGCCCTTTTGGCCAAGGGCATCATTGTCGACGTTTTGCCTCTTTTCATGTGCGTTAAAGGCGATTCGAATCTACCTTCTGAAATCTGTTTCCGACAATTCTGCCTTGCTTTCAAATCCTCTTCGCTGCCTTCCCTCAATATATTTGTGGATGAGAGTTATCATTTATAACTCTGCAGGTTTGTGAATTGCAGTGACCCTGACCCCCATTTTTCAACTCGCTTTTTAGGGAGCTGACTGTAGAAGCACAGGATTGCTTCAGGCCCTATTCTGGTTCCAGGGGGAAGGCTGAGCCTATGTTTAATTTTTCTTCCCGATGGGAAAATAGAGTGACCTGTGCCTCTTCCAACACCTAGAGCTAGTCTCTCATTGGTTGCCCCTATTCCCGTTCACCCTCAGGACAAATTGCCATCTGTACGGAACAGGAGGTTAAAGGTGCTGATGCTCCAAGTAGGGAAATTGCTAGTAAAGCGACTGGAATGGGGAACCCTCGCACAAGGAGATGAGAAATGAGGTGCGTTTTAGAAACCTTTCGCCATCACACGCTGTACCATCTTATGGGTTTCTCATGCATGTTTTCGATATAGGAAGATGCCCTTGAACCTGGAGATTAGGGACCCATAGGAGGGGTAACTCGCAGTATTATTTTAAGGGTCTGCGTTTGTTCATCCAACCTCACCAAACCTCTCAGCCCCAAGAGTGTCCACCCATATGACTCATCCAGCTGTGGGTCTAGATATGGTCAATACAGGTGGCATCAAAGCCCCTGAACGAATTCTGTAAGAATTTCTCTCTTTTTCACTGTCTTTGTTCAATGGGTTTTTAAAAGTAATTTATTTTTATGATGCGGTATAGCTGCTTTTCACTCCTGTGATTATGCCACTTTACACATTTACAGTGATATATCAATACACAGGTTTTAAGATTCTTACTAGTCAGATATATCCTTTTGCGGTTAATAGGGGGTGTAGAGTCCATTTCCTGAGCAAGGAGTAGGTCTTGTCTATTACATATTGGGTTTAAGGAACGGTATCTGAGCTAATTTGAAACCCTTGTTTTATGTATCACCCCACCTCACCTTTCCCGTTAAGCAGCCATAGTGTGTTTTCTGCATGTGTGACTCTGTTCTGTTTTTTAATTCAGTTCAAGTGTAACGGTTTTTACATTCCCTCTATAAGTGATATCTTATGAGAAATGACCTTTTCTGTGTGACTTATTTCACTTAGAATCGTCGTACCTAAATCCACTCATCATGCTGCTACTAGCCTTATGACATTGATTTCATGGCTGAGTGATATTCCATTGTACATAATTACCACAAATTCTTTATCCATTTTTCTCTTTCCTGGGATATTTAAGGTGGGATGAAGTGGAGGTCCTTGGCAACAGAGCAGCCCTAAACTTTGGAGTGCTTGTGTCTTGCTGATTTTTAATTTTCCCAATTTATACCCCCATGAGTGGAAGTGCCCTATGCTCTCTAAGCTGTGTTTTTTAGATGTTTCAGGACACACCGTACCCTTCTCCAGAGTGGCTGTTGGCAATTTACATCCCGTCCATCAGTGTAGCAAGGCTCCCATTTCTCCATGGCCTGTCCTGCATTTCAGGTTTTGACACTTTTTTCAGCATGGCCCTTTTGACCGATGGGAAGTGAGACTTCTTTGTAGTGCTGATTTGCCTTTCTAGGTTGCTTGGATGGCCAAAAAGGGCGTATGCGTTTTTTCCTGAATATATTCAGGAAAAAACGCATACGCCCTTTTTGGCCAAGGGCATTATTGTCAACGTTTTGTCGCTTTTCATGTGCTTTAAAGGCGATTCGAATCTACCTCCTAAAATCTGTTTCCTGCAATTCTGCCTTGACTTCAAATCCTCTTCTTTGCCTTCCCTCAATATATTTGTGGACGAGAGTTATCATTTATAACTCTGCAGGTTTGTGAATTGCTGTGCCCTGAAGCTCCATTTTACAACTCGCTTTTTTGGGAGCTGGCCGCAAAAGCGCAGGATGGCTTCAGGCCCTGTTCTGGTTCCGGGGGGCAGGCTGAGCCTGTGGTTAATTCTTCTTCTTGATGGGAAAATAGAGTGACCTGTGCCTGTCCCAACACCAAGAGCTAGTCTCTCATTGGTTCCCCGTCTTCCCATTCATCCTCAGGACAAATTGCAACCTGTACGGAACAGGAGGTTAAAGGTGCTGATGCTCCACGTAGGGAGATTGCTAGTAAAGTGGCTGGAATGGCGAACCCGAGCACAAGGAGATGAGAAATGAGGTGCGTTTTAGAAACCTTTCCCCATCACACGGTGTACCATCTTCTGGGTTTCTCATGCCTGTTTTCGATGTAGGAAGATGCCCTTGAACCTGGAGATTTGGGACCCATGCGATGGGTAGCACGCAGTATTACTTTAAAGGGTCTGCGTTTGCTCACCCAACGTCACCAAACCTCTCAGCCCCAAGAGTGTCCACCCTTATGTCTCTTCCAGCTGTGGGTCTAGATATGGTCAATCCAGGTTGCATCACATCCCCTGAACGAATTGTGTAAGAATTTCTCTCTCTTTCCCTGTCTTTGTTTCATGGGTTTTTAAAAGTAATTTATTTTTATAATGGGGTTTAGCTGCTTTTCAGGGCTGTGTTTATGCCGCTTTACACCCACTTGACACACTAATAGAGAGATATCAATACATAGGTTTTAAGATTATTACTAGTCAGATATATTCTTGTGCGGTGAATCGGGCGTGTTGAGACCAGTTCTCTGAGCAAGGAGTAGGTCTTGTGTGTTACATATTGGGTTTATGGAACGGTATCTGATCTAATTTGAAACTCTTGTTTTATGTATCTCCCCACCTCCCCTTTCCCGTTAAGCAGCCACAGTGTGTTTTCTGCATGTGTCACTCTGTTCTGTTTTGTAATTCAGTTCAAGTGTAACGGTTTTTACATTCCCTCTATAAGTGACACCTTATGAGAAGAGTCCTTTTCTGTGTGACTTATTTCACTTAGAATCGTCGTACCTAAATCCACTCATCATGCTGCTACTAGCCTTATGACATTGATTTCATGGCTGAGTGATATTCCATCGTACATAAGGACCACAACTTTTTTATCCATTTTTCTCTTTCCTGGGATATTTAAGGTGGAATGAAGTGGAAGTCCTTGTCAACAGAGCAGCCCTAAACGTTGGGGTGTTTGTGTCTTGCTGATTTTCAATTTTCCCACTTTATACCCCCATGCGTGGAAGTGCCCTATCCTCTCTAGGCTGTGTGTTTTAGATGGTTCAGGACACACCGTACCCTTCTCCAGAGTGGCTGTTGGCAATTTACATCCCGCCTATCAGTGAAGCAAGGCTCCCATTTCTCCGTGGCCTGTCCTGCATTTCTGGTTTTGACACTTTTTTCAGAATGGCCCTTTTGACCAATGGGAAGCGAGACTTCTTTGTAGCGCTGATTTGCCTTTCCAGGTTGCTTGGTTGGCCAAAAAGGGCGTATGCGTTTTTTCCTGAATATATTCAGGAAAAAACGCATACGCCCTTTTTGGCCAAGGGCATCATTGTCAACGTTTTGCCGCTTTTCATGTGCTTTAAAGGCGATTCGAATCTACCTCCTGAAATCTGTTTCCTGCAATTCTGCCTTGATTTCAAATCCTCTTCTTTGCCTTCCCTCAATATATTTGTGGACGAGAGTTATCATTTATAACTCTGCAGGTTTGTGAATTGCTGTGCCCTGAAGCTCCATTGTACAACTCGCTTTTTTGGGAGCTGGCCGCAAAAGCGCAGGATGGCTTCAGGCCCTGATCTGGTTCCGGTGGGCAGGGTGAGCCTGTGGTTAATTCTTCTTCCTGATGGGAAAATAGAGTGACCTGTGCCTGTCCCAACACCAAGAGCTAGTCTCTCATTGGTTCCCCGTCTTCCCATTCATCCTCAGGACAAATTGCAACCTGTACGGAACAGGAGGTTAAAGGTGCTGATGCTCCACGTAGGGAGATTGCTAGTAAAGTGGCTGGAATGGCGAACCCGAGCACAAGGAGATGAGAAATGAGGTGCGTTTTAAAATCCTTTCCCCATCACACGGTGTACCATCTTCTGGGTTTCTCATGCCTGTTTTCGATGTAGGAAGATGCCCTTGAACCTGGAGATTTGGGACCCATGGGACGGGTAGCACGCAGTACTACTTTAAAGGGTCTGCGTTTGCTCACCCAACTTCACCAAACCTCTCAGCCCCAAGAGTGTCCACCCTTATGTCTCATCCAGCTGTGGGTCTAGATATGGTCAGTCCAGGTTGCATCACAGCCCCTGAACAAATTGTGTAAGAATTTCTCTCTCTTCCCTGTCTTTGTTTCATGGGTTTTTAAAAGTAATTTATTTTTATAATGGGGTTTAGCTGCTTTTCACGGCTGTGTTTATGCCGCCTTACACCCACTTGACACACTAACAGAGAGATATCAATACATAGGTTTTAAGATTATTACTAGTCAGATATATTCTTGTGCGGTGAATCGGGCGTGTTGAGTCCAGTTCTCTGAGCAAGGAGTAGGTCTTGTCTATTACATATTGGGTTTATGGAACGGTATCTGAGCTAATTTGAAGCTCTTGTTTTATGTATCACCCCACCTCACCTTTCCCGTTAAGCAGCCATAGTGTGTTTTCTGCATGTGTGACTGTGTTCTGTTTTGTAATTCAGTTCAAGTGTAACGGTTTTTACATTCCCTCTATAAGTGACACCTTATGAGAAGTGTCCTTTTCTGTGTGACTTATTTCACTTAGAATCGTCTTACCTAAATCCACTCATCATGCTGCTTCTAGCCTTATGACATTGATTTCATGGCTGAGTGATATTCCATTGTACATAAGGACCACAACTTTTTTATCCATTTTTCGCTTTCCTGGGATATTTAAGGTGGAATGAAGTGGAGGTCCTTGTCAACAGAGCAGCCCTAAACTTTGGGGTGCTTGTGTCTTGCTGATTTTCAATTTTCCCACTTTATCCCCCCATGCGTGGAAGTGCCCTATGCTCTCTAAGCTGTGTTTTTTAGATGTTTCAGGACACACCGTACACTTCTCCAGAGTGGCTGTTGGCAATTTACATCCCGCCCATCAGTGTAGCAAGGCTCCCATTTCTCCATGGCCTGTCCTGCATTTCTGGTTTTGACACTTTTTTCAGCATGGCCCTTTTGACCGATGGGAAGCGAGACTTCTTTGTAGCGCTGATTTGCCTTTCCAGATTGCTTGGTTGGCCAAAAAGGGCGTATGCGTTTTTTCCTGAATATATTCAGGAAAAAACGCATACGCCCTTTTTGGCCAAGGGCATCATTGTCAACGTTTTGCCGCTTTTCATGTGCTTTAAAGGCGATTCGAATCTACCTCCTGAAATCAGTTTCCTGCAATTCTGCCTTGATTTCAAATCCTCTTCTTTGCCTTCCCTCAATATATTTGTGGACGAGAGTTATCATTTATAACTCTGCAGGTTTGTGAATTGCAGTGCCCTGAAGCTCCATTTTACAAGTCGCTTTTTTGGGAGCTGGCCGCAAAAGCGCAGGATGGCTTCAGGCCCTGTTCTGGTTCTGGGGGTCAGGCTGAGCCTGTGGTTAATTCTTCTTCCTGATGGGAAAATAGAGTGACCTGTGCCTGTCCCAACACCAAGAGCTAGTCTCTCATTGGTTCCCCGTCTTCCCGTTCATCCTCAGGACAAATTGCAACCTGTACGGAACAGGAGGTTAAAGGTGCTGAGGCTCCAAGTAGGGAGATTGCTAGTAAAGTGGCTGGAATGGCGAACCCGAGCACAAGGAGATGAGAAATGAGGTGCGTTTTAGAAACCTTTCCCCATCACACGGTGTACCATCTTCTGGGTTTCTCATGCATGTTTTCGATGTAGGAAGTTGCCCTTGAACCTGGAGATTTGGGACCCATGCGATGGGTAGCACGCAGTATTACTTTAAAGGGTCTGCGTTTGCTCACCCAACCTCACCAAACCTCTCAGCCCCAAGAGTGTCCACCCTTATGTCTCATCCAGCTGTGGGTCTAGATATGGTCAGTCCAGGTTGCATCACAGCCCCTGAACGAATTGTGTAAGAATTTCTCTCTCTTTCCCTGTCTTTGTTTCATGGGTTTTTAAAAGTAATTTATTTTTATAATGGGGTTTAGCTGCTTTTCACGGCTGTGTTTATGCCGCCTTACACCCACTTGACACACTAACAGAGAGATATCAATACATAGGTTTTAAGATTATTACTAGTCAGATATATTCTTGTGCGGTGAATCGGGCGTGTTGAGTCCAGTTCTCTGAGCAAGGAGTAGGTCTTGTCTATTACATATTGGGTTTATGGAACGGTATCTGAGCTAATTTGAAGCTCTTGTTTTATGTATCACCCCACCTCACTTTTCCCGTTAAGCAGCCATAGTGTGTTTTCTGCATGTGTGACTCTGTTCTGTTTTGTAATTCAGTTCAAGTGTAACGGTTTTTACATTCCCTCTATAAGTGACACCTTATGAGAAGTGTCCTTTTCTGTGTGACTTATTTCACTTAGAATCGTCTTACCTAAATCCACTCATCATGCTGCTACTAGCCTTATGACATTGATTTCATGGCTGAGTGATATTCCATTGTACATAAGGACCACAACTTTTTTATCCATTTTTCGCTTTCCTGGGATATTTAAGGTGGAATGAAGTGGAGGTCCTTGTCAACAGAGCAGCCCTAAACTTTGGGGTGCTTGTGTCTTGCTGATTTTCAATTTTCCCACTTTATCCCCCCATGCGTGGAAGTGCCCTATGCTCTCTAAGCTGTGTTTTTTAGATGTTTCAGGACACACCGTACACTTCTCCAGAGTGGCTGTTGGCAATTTACATCCCGCCCATCAGTGTAGCAAGGCTCCCATTTCTCCATGGCCTGTCCTGCATTTCTGGTTTTGACACTTTTTTCAGCATGGCCCTTTTGACCGATGGGAAGCGAGACTTCTTTGTAGCGCTGATTTGCCTTTCCAGATTGCTTGGTTGGCCAAAAAGGGCGTATGCGTTTTTTCCTGAATATATTCAGGAAAAAACGCATACGCCCTTTTTGGCCAAGGGCATCATTGTCAACGTTTTGCCGCTTTTCATGTGCTTTAAAGGCGATTCGAATCTACCTCCTGAAATCAGTTTCCTGCAATTCTGCCTTGATTTCAAATCCTCTTCTTTGCCTTCCCTCAATATATTTGTGGACGAGAGTTATCATTTATAACTCTGCAGGTTTGTGAATTGCAGTGCCCTGAAGCTCCATTTTACAAGTCGCTTTTTTGGGAGCTGGCCGCAAAAGCGCAGGATGGCTTCAGGCCCTGTTCTGGTTCCGGGGGTCAGGCTGAGCCTGTGGTTAATTCTTCTTCCTGATGGGAAAATAGAGTGACCTGTGCCTGTCCCAACACCAAGAGCTAGTCTCTCATTGGTTCCCCGTCTTCCCGTTCATCCTCAGGACAAATTGCAACCTGTACGGAACAGGAGGTTAAAGGTGCTGAGGCTCCAAGTAGGGAGATTGCTAGTAAAGTGGCTGGAATGGCGAACCCGAGCACAAGGAGATGAGAAATGAGGTGCGTTTTAGAAACCTTTCCCCATCACACGGTGTACCATCTTCTGGGTTTCTCATGCATGTTTTCGATGTAGGAAGTTGCCCTTGAACCTGGAGATTTGGGACCCATGCGATGGGTAGCACGCAGTATTACTTTAAAGGGTCTGCGTTTGCTCACCCAACCTCACCAAACCTCTCAGCCCCAAGAGTGTCCACCCTTATGTCTCATCCAGCTGTGGGTCTAGATATGGTCAGTCCAGGTTGCATCACAGCCCCTGAACAAATTGTGTAAGAATTTCTCTCTCTTTCCCTGTCTTTGTTTCATGGGTTTTTAAAAGTAATTTATTTTTATAATGGGGTTTAGCTGCTTTTCACGGCTGTGTTTATGCCGCCTTACACCCACTTGACACACTAACAGAGAGATATCAATACATAGGTTTTAAGATTATTACTAGTCAGATATATTCTTGTGCGGTGAATCGGGCGTGTTGAGTCCAGTTCTCTGAGCAAGGAGTAGGTCTTGTCTATTACATATTGGGTTTATGGAACGGTATCTGAGCTAATTTGAAGCTCTTGTTTTATGTATCACCCCACCTCACCTTTCCCGTTAAGCAGCCATAGTGTGTTTTCTGCATGTGTGACTCTGTTCTGTTTTGTAATTCAGTTCAAGTGTAACGGTTTTTACATTCCCTCTATAAGTGACACCTTATGAGAAGTGTCCTTTTCTGTGTGACTTATTTCACTTAGAATCGTCTTACCTAAATCCACTCATCATGCTGCTACTAGCCTTCTGACATTGATTTCATGGCTGAGTGATATTCCATTGTACATAAGGACCACAACTTTTTTATCCATTTTTCGCTTTCCTGGGATATTTAAGGTGGAATGAAGTGGAGGTCCTTGTCAACAGAGCAGCCCTAAACTTTGGGGTGCTTGTGTCTTGCTGATTTTCAATTTTCCCACTTTATCCCCCCATGCGTGGAAGTGCCCTATGCTCTCTAAGCTGTGTTTTTTAGATGTTTCAGGACACACCGTACACTTCTCCAGAGTGGCTGTTGGCAATTTACATCCCGCCCATCAGTGTAGCAAGGTTCCCATTTCTCCATGGCCTGTCCTGCATTTCTGGTTTTGACACTTTTTTCAGCATGGCCCTTTTGACCGATGGGAAGCGAGACTTCTTTGTAGCGCTGATTTGCCTTTCCAGGTTGCTTGGTTGGCCAAAAAGGGCGTATGCGTTTTTTCCTGAATATATTCAGGAAAAAACGCATACGCCCTTTTTGGCCAAGGGCATCATTGTCAACGTTCTGCCGCTTTTCATGTGCTTTAAAGGCGATTCGAATCTACCTCCTGAAATCTGTTTCCTGCAATTCTGCCTTGATTTCAAATCCTCTTCTTTGCCTTCCCTCAATATATTTGTGGAAGAGAGTTATCATTTTTAACTCTGCAGGTTTGTGAATTGCAGTGCCCTGAAGCTCCATTTTACAAGTCGCTTTTTTGGGAGCTGGCCGCAAAAGCGCAGGATGGCTTCAGGCCCTGTTCTGGTTCCGGGGGGCAGGCTGAGCCTGTGGTTAATTCTTCTTCCTGATGGGAAAATAGAGTGACCAGTGCCTGTCCCAACACCAAGAGCTAGTCTCTCATTGGTTCCCCGTCTTCCCGTTCATCCTCAGGACAAATTGCAACCTGTACGGAACAGAAGGTTAAAGGTGCTGAGGCTCCAAGTAGGGAGATTGCTAGTAAAGTGGCTGGAATGGCGAACCCGAGCACAAGGAGATGAGAAATGAGGTGCGTTTTAGAAACCTTTCCCCATCACACGGTGTACCATCTTCTGGGTTTCTCATGCATGTTTTCGATGTAGGAAGTTGCCCTTGAACCTGGAGATTTGGGACCCATGCGATGGGTAGCACGCAGTATTACTTTAAAGGGTCTGCGTTTGCTCACCCAACCTCACCAAACCTCTCAGCCCCAAGAGTGTCCACCCTTATGTCTCATCCAGCTGTGGGTCTAGATATGGTCAGTCCAGGTTGCATCACAGCCCCTGAACAAATTGTGTAAGAATTTCTCTCTCTTTCCCTGTCTTTGTTTCATGGGTTTTTAAAAGTAATTTATTTTTATAATGGGGTTTAGCTGCTTTTCACGGCTGTGTTTATGCCGCCTTACACCCACTTGACACACTAACAGAGAGATATCAATACCTAGGTTTTAAGATTATTACTAGTCAGATATATTCTTGTGCGGTGAATCGGGCGTGTTGAGTCCAGTTCTCTGAGCAAGGAGTAGGTCTTGTCTATTACATATTGGGTTTATGGAACGGTATCTGAGCTAATTTGAAGCTCTTGTTTTATGTATCACCCCACCTCACCTTTCCCGTTAAGCAGCCATAGTGTGTTTTCTGCATGTGTGACTCTGTTCTGTTTTGTAATTCAGTTCAAGTGTAACGGTTTTTACATTCCCTCTATAAGTGACACCTTATGAGAAGTGTCCTTTTCTGTGTGACTTATTTCACTTAGAATCGTCTTACCTAAATCCACTCATCATGCTGCTACTAGCCTTATGACATTGATTTCATGGCTGAGTGATATTCCATTGTACATAAGGACCACAACTTTTTTATCCATTTTTCGCTTTCCTGGGATATTTAAGTTGGAATGAAGTGGAGGTCCTTGTCAACAGAGCAGCCCTAAACTTTGGGGTGCTTGTGTCTTGCTGATTTTCAATTTTCCCACTTTATCCCCCCATGCGTGGAAGTGCCCTATGCTCTCTAAGCTGTGTTTTTTAGATGTTTCAGGACACACCGTACACTTCTCCAGAGTGGCTGTTGGCAATTTACATCCCGCCCATCAGTGTAGCAAGGTTCCCATTTCTCCATGGCCTGTCCTGCATTTCTGGTTTTTACACTTTTTTCAGCATGGCCCTTTTGACCGATGGGAAGCGAGACTTCTTTGTAGCGCTGATTTGCCTTTCCAGGTTGCTTGGTTGGCCAAAAAGGGCGTATGCGTTTTTTCCTGAATATATTCAGGAAAAAACGCATACGCCCTTTTTGGCCAAGGGCATCATTGTCAACGTTTTGCCGCTTTTCATGTGCTTTAAAGGCGATTCGAATCTACCTCCTGAAATCAGTTTCCTGCAATTCTGCCTTGATTTCAAATCCTCTTCTTTGCCTTCCCTCAATATATTTGTGGACGAGAGTTATCATTTTTAACTCTGCAGGTTTGTGAATTGCAGTGTCCTGAAGCTCCATTTTACAAGTCGCTTTTTTGGGAGCTGGCCGCAAAAGCGCAGGATGGCTTCAGGCCCTGTTCTGGTTCCGGGGGGCAGGCTGAGCCTGTGGTTAATTCTTCTTCCTGATGGGAAAATAGAGTGACCTGTGCCTGTCCCAACACCAAGAGCTAGTCTCTCATTGGTTCCCCGTCTTCCCGTTCATCCTCAGGACAAATTGCAACCTGTACGGAACAGGAGGTTAAAGGTGCTGAGGCTCCAAGTAGGGAGATTGCTAGTAAAGTGGCTGGAATGGCGAACCCGAGCACAAGGAGATGAGAAATGAGGTGCGTTTTAGAAACCTTTCCCCATCACACGGTGTACCATCTTCTGGGTTTCTCATGCATGTTTTCGATGTAGGAAGTTGCCCTTGAACCTGGAGATTTGGGACCCATGCGATGGGTAGCACGCAGTATTACTTTAAAGGGTCTGCGTTTGCTCACCCAACCTCACCAAACCTCTCAGCCCCAAGAGTGTCCACCCTTATGTCTCATCCAGCTGTGGGTCTAGATATGGTCAGTCCAGGTTGCATCACAGCCCCTGAACGAATTGTGTAAGAATTTCTCTCTCTTTCCCTGTCTTTGTTTCATGGGTTTTTAAAAGTAATTTATTTTTATAATGGGGTTTAGCTGCTTTTCACGGCTGTGTTTATGCCGCCTTACACCCACTTGACACACTAACAGAGAGATATCAATACATAGGTTTTAAGATTATTACTAGTCACATATATTCATGTGCGGTGAATCGGGCGTGTTGAGTCCAGTTCTCTGAGCAAGGAGTAGGTCTTGTGTATTACATATTGGGTTTATGGAACGGTATCTGAGCTAATTTGAAGCTCTTGTTTTATGTATCACCCCACCTCACCTTTCCCGTTAAGCAGCCATAGTGTGTTTTCTGCATGTGTGACTCTGTTCTGTTTTGTAATTCAGTTCAAGTGTAACGGTTTTTACATTCCCTCTATAAGTGACACCTTATGAGAAGTGTCCTTTTCTGTGTGACTTATTTCACTTAGAATCGTCTTACCTAAATCCACTCATCATGCTGCTACTAGCCTTATGACATTGATTTCATGGCTGAGTGATATTCCATTGTACATAAGGACCACAACTTTTTTATCCATTTTTCGCTTTCCTGGGATATTTAAGGTGGAATGAAGTGGAGGTCCTTGTCAACAGAGCAGCCCTAAACTTTGGGGTGCTTGTGTCTTGCTGATTTTCAATTTTCCCACTTTATCCCCCCATGCGTGGAAGTGCCCTATGCTCTCTAAGCTGTGTTTTTTAGATGTTTCAGGACACACCGTACACTTCTCCAGAGTGGCTGTTGGCAATTTACATCCCACCCATCAGTGTAGCAAGGTTCCCATTTCTCCATGGCCTGTCCTGCATTTCTGGTTTTTACACTTTTTTCAGCATGGCCCTTTTGACCGATGGGAAGCGAGACTTCTTTGTAGCGCTGATTTGCCTTTCCAGGTTGCTTGGTTGGCCAAAAAGGGCGTATGCGTTTTTTCCTGAATATATTCAGGAAAAAACGCATACGCCCTTTTTGCCCAAGGGCATCATTGTCAACGTTTTGCCGCTTTTCATGTGCTTTAAAGGCGATTCGAATCTACCTCCTGAAATCTGTTTCCTGCAATTCTGCCTTGATTTCAAATCCTCTTCTTTGCCTTCCCTCAATATATTTGTGGAAGAGAGTTATCATTTTTAACTCTGCAGGTTTGTGAATTGCAGTGCCCTGAAGCTCCATTTTACAAGTCGCTTTTTTGGGAGCTGGCCGCAAAAGCGCAGGATGGCTTCAGGCCCTGTTCTGGTTCCGGGGGGCAGGCTGAGCCTGTGGTTAATTCTTCTTCCTGATGGGAAAATAGAGTGACCAGTGCCTGTCCCAACACCAAGAGCTAGTCTCTCATTGGTTCCCCGTCTTCCCGTTCATCCTCAGGACAAATTGCAACCTGTACGGAACAGAAGGTTAAAGGTGCTGAGGCTCCAAGTAGGGAGATTGCTAGTAAAGTGGCTGGAATGGCGAACCCGAGCACAAGGAGATGAGAAATGAGGTGCGTTTTAGAAACCTTTCCCCATCACACGGTGTACCATCTTCTGGGTTTCTCATGCATGTTTTCGATGTAGGAAGTTGCCCTTGAACCTGGAGATTTGGGACCCATGCGATGGGTAGCACGCAGTATTACTTTAAAGGGTCTGCGTTTGCTCACCCAACCTCACCAAACCTCTCAGCCCCAAGAGTGTCCACCCTTATGTCTCATCCAGCTGTGGGTCTAGATATGGTCAGTCCAGGTTGCATCACAGCCCCTGAACAAATTGTGTAAGAATTTCTCTCTCTTTCCCTGTCTTTGTTTCATGGGTTTTTAAAAGTAATTTATTTTTATAATGGGGTTTAGCTGCTTTTCACGGCTGTGTTTATGCCGCCTTACACCCACTTGACACACTAACAGAGAGATATCAATACATAGGTTTTAAGATTATTACTAGTCAGATATATTCTTGTGCGGTGAATCGGGCGTGTTGAGTCCAGTTCTCTGAGCAAGGAGTAGGTCTTGTCTATTACATATTGGGTTTATGGAACGGTATCTGAGCTAATTTGAAGCTCTTGTTTTATGTATCACCCCACCTCACCTTTCCCGTTAAGCAGCCATAGTGTGTTTTCTGCATGTGTGACTCTGTTCTGTTTTGTAATTCAGTTCAAGTGTAACGGTTTTTACATTCCCTCTATAAGTGACACCTTATGAGAAGTGTCCTTTTCTGTGTGACTTATTTCACTTAGAATCGTCTTACCTAAATCCACTCATCATGCTGCTACTAGCCTTATGACATTGATTTCATGGCTGAGTGATATTCCATTGTACATAAGGACCACAACTTTTTTATCCATTTTTCGCTTTCCTGGGATATTTAAGGTGGAATGAAGTGGAGGTCCTTGTCAACAGAGCAGCCCTAAACTTTGGGGTGCTTGTGTCTTGCTGATTTTCAATTTTCCCACTTTATCCCCCCATGCGTGGAAGTGCCCTATGCTCTCTAAGCTGTGTTTTTTAGATGTTTCAGGACACACCGTACACTTCTCCAGAGTGGCTGTTGGCAATTTACATCCCGCCCATCAGTGTAGCAAGGTTCCCATTTCTCCATGGCCTGTCCTGCATTTCTGGTTTTGACACTTTTTTCAGCATGGCCCTTTTGACCGATGGGAAGCGAGACTTCTTTGTAGCGCTGATTTGCCTTTCCAGGTTGCTTGGTTGGCCAAAAAGGGCGTATGCGTTTTTTCCTGAATATATTCAGGAAAAAACGCATACGCCCTTTTTGGCCAAGGGCATCATTGTCAACGTTTTGCCGCTTTTCATGTGCTTTAAAGGCGATTCGAATCTACCTCCTGAAATCTGTTTCCTGCAATTCTGCCTTGATTTCAAATCCTCTTCTTTGCCTTCCCTCAATATATTTGTGGAAGAGAGTTATCATTTTTAACTCTGCAGGTTTGTGAATTGCAGTGCCCTGAAGCTCCATTTTACAAGTCGCTTTTTTGGGAGCTGGCCGAAAAAGCGCAGGATGGCTTCAGGCCCTGTTCTGGTTCCGGGGGGCAGGCTGAGCCTGTGGTTAATTCTTCTTCCTGATGGGAAAATAGAGTGACCAGTGCCTGTCCCAACACCAAGAGCTAGTCTCTCATTGGTTCCCCGTCTTCCCGTTCATCCTCAGGACAAATTGCAACCTGTACGGAACAGAAGGTTAAAGGTGCTGAGGCTCCAAGTAGGGAGATTGCTAGTAAAGTGGCTGGAATGGCGAACCCGAGCACAAGGAGATGAGAAATGAGGTGCGTTTTAGAAACCTTTCCCCATCACACGGTGTACCATCTTCTGGGTTTCTCATGCATGTTTTCGATGTAGGAAGTTGCCCTTGAACCTGGAGATTTGGGACCCATGCGATGGGTAGCACGCAGTATTACTTTAAAGGGTCTGCGTTTGCTCACCCAACCTCACCAAACCTCTCAGCCCCAAGAGTGTCCACCCTTATGTCTCATCCAGCTGTGGGTCTAGATATGGTCAGTCCAGGTTGCATCACAGCCCCTGAACAAATTGTGTAAGAATTTCTCTCTCTTTCCCTGTCTTTGTTTCATGGGTTTTTAAAAGTAATTTATTTTTATAATGGGGTTTAGCTGCTTTTCACGGCTGTGTTTATGCCGCCTTACACCCACTTGACACACTAACAGAGAGATATCAATACATAGGTTTTAAGATTATTACTAGTCAGATATATTCTTGTGCGGTGAATCGGGCGTGTTGAGTCCAGTTCTCTGAGCAAGGAGTAGGTCTTGTCTATTACATATTGGGTTTATGGAACGGTATCTGAGCTAATTTGAAGCTCTTGTTTTATGTATCACCCCACCTCACCTTTCCCGTTAAGCAGCCATAGTGTGTTTTCTGCATGTGTGACTCTGTTCTGTTTTGTAATTCAGTTCAAGTGTAACGGTTTTTACATTCCCTCTATAAGTGACACCTTATGAGAAGTGTCCTTTTCTGTGTGACTTATTTCACTTAGAATCGTCTTACCTAAATCCACTCATCATGCTGCTACTAGCCTTATGACATTGATTTCATGGCTGAGTGATATTCCATTGTACATAAGGACCACAACTTTTTTATCCATTTTTCGCTTTCCTGGGATATTTAAGGTGGAATGAAGTGGAGGTCCTTGTCAACAGAGCAGCCCTAAACTTTGGGGTGCTTGTGTCTTGCTGATTTTCAATTTTCCCACTTTATCCCCCCATGCGTGGAAGTGCCCTATGCTCTCTAAGCTGTGTTTTTTAGATGTTTCAGGACACACCGTACACTTCTCCAGAGTGGCTGTTGGCAATTTACATCCCGCCCATCAGTGTAGCAAGGTTCCCATTTCTCCATGGCCTGTCCTGCATTTCTGGTTTTGACACTTTTTTCAGCATGGCCCTTTTGACCGATGGGAAGCGAGACTTCTTTGTAGCGCTGATTTGCCTTTCCAGGTTGCTTGGTTGGCCAAAAAGGGCGTATGCGTTTTTTCCTGAATATATTCAGGAAAAAACGCATACGCCCTTTTTGGCCAAGGGCATCATTGTCAACGTTTTGCCGCTTTTCATGTGCTTTAAAGGCGATTCGAATCTACCTCCTGAAATCTGTTTCCTGCAATTCTGCCTTGATTTCAAATCCTCTTCTTTGCCTTCCCTCAATATATTTGTGGAAGAGAGTTATCATTTTTAACTCTGCAGGTTTGTGAATTGCAGTGCCCTGAAGCTCCATTTTACAAGTCGCTTTTTTGGGAGCTGGCCGCAAAAGCGCAGGATGGCTTCAGGCCCTGTTCTGGTTCCGGGGGGCAGGCTGAGCCTGTGGTTAATTCTTCTTCCTGATGGGAAAATAGAGTGACCAGTGCCTGTCCCAACACCAAGAGCTAGTCTCTCATTGGTTCCCCGTCTTCCCGTTCATCCTCAGGACAAATTGCAACCTGTACGGAACAGAAGGTTAAAGGTGCTGAGGCTCCAAGTAGGGAGATTGCTAGTAAAGTGGCTGGAATGGCGAACCCGAGCACAAGGAGATGAGAAATGAGGTGCGTTTTAGAAACCTTTCCCCATCACACGGTGTACCATCTTCTGGGTTTCTCATGCATGTTTTCGATGTAGGAAGTTGCCCTTGAACCTGGAGATTTGGGACCCATGCGATGGGTAGCACGCAGTATTACTTTAAAGGGTCTGCGTTTGCTCACCCAACCTCACCAAACCTCTCAGCCCCAAGAGTGTCCACCCTTATGTCTCATCCAGCTGTGGGTCTAGATATGGTCAGTCCAGGTTGCATCACAGCCCCTGAACAAATTGTGTAAGAATTTCTCTCTCTTTCCCTGTCTTTGTTTCATGGGTTTTTAAAAGTAATTTATTTTTATAATGGGGTTTAGCTGCTTTTCACGGCTGTGTTTATGCCGCCTTACACCCACTTGACACACTAACAGAGAGATATCAATACATAGGTTTTAAGATTATTACTAGTCAGATATATTCTTGTGCGGTGAATCGGGCGTGTTGAGTCCAGTTCTCTGAGCAAGGAGTAGGTCTTGTCTATTACATATTGGGTTTATGGAACGGTATCTGAGCTAATTTGAAGCTCTTGTTTTATGTATCACCCCACCTCACCTTTCCCGTTAAGCAGCCATAGTGTGTTTTCTGCATGTGTGACTCTGTTCTGTTTTGTAATTCAGTTCAAGTGTAACGGTTTTTACATTCCCTCTATAAGTGACACCTTATGAGAAGTGTCCTTTTCTGTGTGACTTATTTCACTTAGAATCGTCTTACCTAAATCCAGTCATCATGCTGCTACTAGCCTTATGACATTGATTTCATGGCTGAGTGATATTCCATTGTACATAAGGACCACAACTTTTTTATCCATTTTTCGCTTTCCTGGGATATTTAAGGTGGAATGAAGTGGAGGTCCTTGTCAACAGAGCAGCCCTAAACTTTGGGGTGCTTGTGTCTTGCTGATTTTCAATTTTCCCACTTTATCCCCCCATGCGTGGAAGTGCCCTATGCTCTCTAAGCTGTGTTTTTTAGATGTTTCAGGACACACCGTACACTTCTCCAGAGTGGCTGTTGGCAATTTACATCCCGCCCATCAGTGTAGCAAGGCTCCCATTTCTCCATGGCCTGTCCTGCATTTCTGGTTTTGACACTTTTTTCAGCATGGCCCTTTTGACCGATGGGAAGCGAGACTTCTTTGTAGCGCTGATTTGCCTTTCCAGGTTGCTTGGTTGGCCAAAAAGGGCGTATGCGTTTTTTCCTGAATATATTCAGGAAAAAACGCATACGCCCTTTTTGGCCAAGGGCATCATTGTCAACGTTTTGCCGCTTTTCATGTGCTTTAAAGGCGATTCGAATCTACCTCCTGAAATCTGTTTCCTGCAATTCTGCCTTGATTTCAAATCCTCTTCTTTGCCTTCCCTCAATATATTTGTGGACGAGAGTTATCATTTATAACTCTGCAGGTTTGTGAATTGCAGTGCCCTGAAGCTCCATTTTACAAGTCGCTTTTTTGGGAGCTGGCCGCAAAAGCGCAGGATGGCTTCAGGCCCTGTTCTGGTCCCGGGGGGCAGGCTGAGCCTGTGGTTAATTCTTCTTCCTGATGGGAAAATAGAGTGACCTGTGCCTGTCCCAACACCAAGAGCTAGTCTCTCATTGGTTCCCCGTCTTCCCGTTCATCCTCAGGACAAATTGCAACCTGTACGGAACAGGAGGTTAAAGGTGCTGAGGCTCCAAGTAGGGAGATTGCTAGTAAAGTGGCTGGAATGGCGAACCCGAGCACAAGGAGATGAGAAATGAGGTGCGTTTTAGAAACCTTTCCCCATCACACGGTGTACCATCTTCTGGGTTTCTCATGCATGTTTTCGATGTAGGAAGTTGCCCTTGAACCTGGAGATTTGGGACCCATGCGATGGGTAGCACGCAGTATTACTTTAAAGGGTCTGCGTTTGCTCACCCAACCTCACCAAACCTCTCAGCCCCAAGAGTGTCCACCCTTATGTCTCATCCAGCTGTGGGTCTAGATATGGTCAGTCCAGGTTGCATCACAGCCCCTGAACGAATTGTGTAAGAATTTCTCTCTCTTTCCCTGTCTTTGTTTCATGGGTTTTTAAAAGTAATTTATTTTTATAATGGGGTTTAGCTGCTTTTCACGGCTGTGTTTATGCCGCCTTACACCCACTTGACACACTAACAGAGAGATATCAATACATAGGTTTTAAGATTATTACTAGTCAGATATATTCTTGTGCGGTGAATCGGGCGTGTTGAGTCCAGTTCTCTGAGCAAGGAGTAGGTCTTGTCTATTACATATTGGGTTTATGGAACGGTATCTGAGCTAATTTGAAGCTCTTGTTTTATGTATCACCCCACCTCACCTTTCCCGTTAAGCAGCCATAGTGTGTTTTCTGCATGTGTGACTCTGTTCTGTTTTGTAATTCAGTTCAAGTGTAACGGTTTTTACATTCCCTGTATAAGTGACACCTTATGAGAAGTGTCCTTTTCTGTGTGACTTATTTCACTTAGAATCGTCTTACCTAAATCCACTCATCATGCTGCTACTAGCCTTATGACATTGATTTCATGGCTGAGTGATATTCCATTGTACATAAGGACCACAACTTTTTTATCCATTTTTCGCTTTCCTGGGATATTTAAGGTGGAATGAAGTGGAGGTCCTTGTCAACAGAGCAGCCCTAAACTTTGGGGTGCTTGTGTCTTGCTGATTTTCAATTTTCCCACTTTATCCCCCCATGCGTGGAAGTGCCCTATGCTCTCTAAGCTGTGTTTTTTAGATGTTTCAGGACACACCGTACACTTCTCCAGAGTGGCTGTTGGCAATTTACATCCCGCCCATCAGTGTAGCAAGGCTCCCATTTCTCCATGGCCTGTCCTGCATTTCTGGTTTTGACACTTTTTTCAGCATGGCCCTTTTGACCGATGGGAAGCGAGACTTCTTTGTAGCGCTGATTTGCCTTTCCAGGTTGCTTGGTTGGCCAAAAAGGGCGTATGCGTTTTTTACTGAATATATTCAGGAAAAAACGCATACGCCCTTTTTGGCCAAGGGCATCATTGTCAACGTTTTGCCGCTTTTCATGTGCTTTAAAGGCGATTCGAATCTACCTTCTGAAATCTGTTTCCTGCAATTCTGCCTTGATTTCAAATCCTCTTCTTTGCCTTCCCTCAATATATTTGTGGACGAGAGTTATCATTTATAACTCTGCAGGTTTGTGAATTGCAGTGCCCTGAAGCTCCATTTTACAAGTCGCTTTTTTGGGAGCTGGCCGCAAAAGCGCAGGATGGCTTCAGGCCCTGTTCTGGTTCCGGGGGGCAGGCTGAGCCTGTGGTTAATTCTTCTTCCTGATGGGAAAATAGAGTGACCTGTGCCTGTCCCAACACCAAGAGCTAGTCTCTCATTGGTTCCCCGTCTTCCCGTTCATCCTCAGGACAAATTGCAACCTGTACGGAACAGGAGGTTAAAGGTGCTGAGGCTCCAAGTAGGGAGATTGCTAGTAAAGTGGCTGGAATGGCGAACCCGAGCACAAGGAGATGAGAAATGAGGTGCGTTTTAGAAACCTTTCCCCATCACACGGTGTACCATCTTCTGGGTTTCTCATGCATGTTTTCGATGTAGGAAGTTGCCCTTGAACCTGGAGATTTGGGACCCATGCGATGGGTAGCACGCAGTATTACTTTAAAGGGTCTGTGTTTGCTCACCCAACCTCACCAAACCTCTCAGCCCCAAGAGTGTCCACCCTTATGTCTCATCCAGCTGTGGGTCTAGATATGGTCAGTCCAGGTTGCATCACAGCCCCTGAACGAATTGTGTAAGAATTTCTCTCTCTTTCCCTGTCTTTGTTTCATGGGTTTTTAAAAGTAATTTATTTTTATAATGGGGTTTAGCTGCTTTTCACGGCTGTGTTTATGCCGCCTTACACCCACTTGACACACTAACAGAGAGATATCAATACATAGGTTTTAAGATTATTACTAGTCAGATATATTCTTGTGCGGTGAATCGGGCGTGTTGAGTCCAGTTCTCTGAGCAAGGAGTAGGTCTTGTCTATTACATATTGGGTTTATGGAACGGTATCTGAGCTAATTTGAAGCTCTTGTTTTATGTATCACCCCACCTCACCTTTCCCGTTAAGCAGCCATAGTGTGTTTTCTGCATGTGTGACTCTGTTCTGTTTTGTAATTCAGTTCAAGTGTAACGGTTTTTACATTCCCTCTATAAGTGACACCTTATGAGAAGTGTCCTTTTCTGTGTGACTTATTTCACTTAGAATCGTCTTACCTAAATCCACTCATCATGCTGCTACTAGCCTTATGACATTGATTTCATGGCTGAGTGATATTCCATTGTACATAAGGACCACAACTTTTTTATCCATTTTTCGCTTTCCTGGGATATTTAAGGTGGAATGAAGTGGAGGTCCTTGTCAACAGAGCAGCCCTAAACTTTGGGGTGCTTGTGTCTTGCTGATTTTCAATTTTCCCACTTTATCCCCCCATGCGTGGAAGTGCCCTATGCTCTCTAAGCTGTGTTTTTTAGATGTTTCAGGACACACCGTACACTTCTCCAGAGTGGCTGTTGGCAATTTACATCCCGCCCATCAGTGTAGCAAGGTTCCCATTTCTCCATGGCCTGTCCTGCATTTCTGGTTTTGACACTTTTTTCAGCATGGCCCTTTTGACCGATGGGAAGCGAGACTTCTTTGTAGCGCTGATTTGCCTTTCCAGGTTGCTTGGTTGGCCAAAAAGGGCGTATGCGTTTTTTCCTGAATATATTCAGGAAAAAACGCATACGCCCTTTTTGGCCAAGGGCATCATTGTCAACGTTTTGCCGCTTTTCATGTGCTTTAAAGGCGATTCGAATCTACCTCCTGAAATCAGTTTCCTGCAATTCTGCCTTGATTTCAAATCCTCTTCTTTGCCTTCCCTCAATATATTTGTGGACGAGAGTTATCATTTTTAACTCTGCAGGTTTGTGAATTGCAGTGCCCTGAAGCTCCATTTTACAAGTCGCTTTTTTGGGAGCTGGCCGCAAAAGCGCAGGATGGCTTCAGGCCCTGTTCTGGTTCCGGGGGGCAGGCTGAGCCTGTGGTTAATTCTTCTTCCTGATGGGAAAATAGAGTGACCTGTGCCTGTCCCAACACCAAGAGCTAGTCTCTCATTGGTTCCCCGTCTTCCCGTTCATCCTCAGGACAAATTGCAACCTGTACGGAACAGGAGGTTAAAGGTGCTGAGGCTCCAAGTAGGGAGATTGCTAGTAAAGTGGCTGGAATGGCGAACCCGAGCACAAGGAGATGAGAAATGAGGTGCGTTTTAGAAACCTTTCCCCATCACACGGTGTACCATCTTCTGGGTTTCTCATGCATGTTTTCGATGTAGGAAGTTGCCCTTGAACCTGGAGATTTGGGACCCATGCGATGGGTAGCACGCAGTATTACTTTAAAGGGTCTGCGTTTGCTCACCCAACCTCACCAAACCTCTCAGCCCCAAGAGTGTCCACCCTTATGTCTCATCCAGCTGTGGGTCTAGATATGGTCAGTCCAGGTTGCATCACAGCCCCTGAACGAATTGTGTAAGAATTTCTCTCTCTTTCCCTGTCTTTGTTTCATGGGTTTTTAAAAGTAATTTATTTTTATAATGGGGTTTAGCTGCTTTTCACGGCTGTGTTTATGCCGCCTTACACCCACTTGACACACTAACAGAGAGATATCAATACATAGGTTTTAAGATTATTACTAGTCAGATATATTCTTGTGCGGTGAATCGGGCGTGTTGAGTCCAGTTCTCTGAGCAAGGAGTAGGTCTTGTCTATTACATATTGGGTTTATGGAACGGTATCTGAGCTAATTTGAAGCTCTTGTTTTATGTATCACCCCACCTCACCTTTCCCGTTAAGCAGCCATAGTGTGTTTTCTGCATGTGTGACTCTGTTCTGTTTTGTAATTCAGTTCAAGTGTAACGGTTTTTACATTCCCTCTATAAGTGACACCTTATGAGAAGTGTCCTTTTCTGTGTGACTTATTTCACTTAGAATCGTCTTACCTAAATCCACTCATCATGCTGCTACTAGCCTTATGACATTGATTTCATGGCTGAGTGATATTCCATTGTACATAAGGACCACAACTTTTTTATCCATTTTTCGCTTTCCTGGGATATTTAAGGTGGAATGAAGTGGAGGTCCTTGTCAACAGAGCAGCCCTAAACTTTGGGGTGCTTGTGTCTTGCTGATTTTCAATTTTCCCACTTTATCCCCCCATGCGTGGAAGTGCCCTATGCTCTCTAAGCTGTGTTTTTTAGATGTTTCAGGACACACCGTACACTTCTCCAGAGTGGCTGTTGGCAATTTACATCCCGCCCATCAGTGTAGCAAGGCTCCCATTTCTCCATGGCCTGTCCTGCATTTCTGGTTTTGACACTTTTTTCAGCATGGCCCTTTTGACCGATGGGAAGCGAGACTTCTTTGTAGCGCTGATTTGCCTTTCCAGGTTGCTTGGTTGGCCAAAAAGGGCGTATGCGTTTTTTCCTGAATATATTCAGGAAAAAACGCATACGCCCTTTTTGGCCAAGGGCATCATTGTCAACGTTTTGCCGCTTTTCATGTGCTTTAAAGGCGATTCGAATCTACCTCCTGAAATCTGTTTCCTGCAATTCTGCCTTGATTTCAAATCCTCTTCTTTGCCTTCCCTCAATATATTTGTGGACGAGAGTTATCATTTATAACTCTGCAGGTTTGTGAATTGCAGTGCCCTGAAGCTCCATTTTACAAGTCGCTTTTTTGGGAGCTGGCCGCAAAAGCGCAGGATGGCTTCAGGCCCTGTTCTGGTTCCGGGGGGCAGGCTGAGCCTGTGGTTAATTCTTCTTCCTGATGGGAAAATAGAGTGACCTGTGCCTGTCCCAACACCAAGAGCTAGTCTCTCATTGGTTCCCCGTCTTCCCGTTCATCCTCAGGACAAATTGCAACCTGTACGGAACAGGAGGTTAAAGGTGCTGAGGCTCCAAGTAGGGAGATTGCTAGTAAAGTGGCTGGAATGGCGAACCCGAGCACAAGGAGATGAGAAATGAGGTGCGTTTTAGAAACCTTTCCCCATCACACGGTGTACCATCTTCTGGGTTTCTCATGCATGTTTTCGATGTAGGAAGTTGCCCTTGAACCTGGAGATTTGGGACCCATGCGATGGGTAGCACGCAGTATTACTTTAAAGGGTCTGCGTTTGCTCACCCAACCTCACCAAACCTCTCAGCCCCAAGAGTGTCCACCCTTATGTCTCATCCAGCTGTGGGTCTAGATATGGTCAGTCCAGGTTGCATCACAGCCCCTGAACGAATTGTGTAAGAATTTCTCTCTCTTTCCCTGTCTTTGTTTCATGGGTTTTTAAAAGTAATTTATTTTTATAATGGGGTTTAGCTGCTTTTCACGGCTGTGTTTATGCCGCCTTACACCCACTTGACACACTAACAGAGAGATATCAATACATAGGTTTTAAGATTATTACTAGTCAGATATATTCTTGTGCGGTGAATCGGGCGTGTTGAGTCCAGTTCTCTGAGCAAGGAGTAGGTCTTGTCTATTACATATTGGGTTTATGGAACGGTATCTGAGCTAATTTGAAGCTCTTGTTTTATGTATCACCCCACCTCACCTTTCCCGTTAAGCAGCCATAGTGTGTTTTCTGCATGTGTGACTCTGTTCTGTTTTGTAATTCAGTTCAAGTGTAACGGTTTTTACATTCCCTGTATAAGTGACACCTTATGAGAAGTGTCCTTTTCTGTGTGACTTATTTCACTTAGAATCGTCTTACCTAAATCCACTCATCATGCTGCTACTAGCCTTATGACATTGATTTCATGGCTGAGTGATATTCCATTGTACATAAGGACCACAACTTTTTTATCCATTTTTCGCTTTCCTGGGATATTTAAGGTGGAATGAAGTGGAGGTCCTTGTCAACAGAGCAGCCCTAAACTTTGGGGTGCTTGTGTCTTGCTGATTTTCAATTTTCCCACTTTATCCCCCCATGCGTGGAAGTGCCCTATGCTCTCTAAGCTGTGTTTTTTAGATGTTTCAGGACACACCGTACACTTCTCCAGAGTGGCTGTTGGCAATTTACATCCCGCCCATCAGTGTAGCAAGGCTCCCATTTCTCCATGGCCTGTCCTGCATTTCTGGTTTTGACACTTTTTTCAGCATGGCCCTTTTGACCGATGGGAAGCGAGACTTCTTTGTAGCGCTGATTTGCCTTTCCAGGTTGCTTGGTTGGCCAAAAAGGGCGTATGCGTTTTTTACTGAATATATTCAGGAAAAAACGCATACGCCCTTTTTGGCCAAGGGCATCATTGTCAACGTTTTGCCGCTTTTCATGTGCTTTAAAGGCGATTCGAATCTACCTTCTGAAATCTGTTTCCTGCAATTCTGCCTTGATTTCAAATCCTCTTCTTTGCCTTCCCTCAATATATTTGTGGACGAGAGTTATCATTTATAACTCTGCAGGTTTGTGAATTGCAGTGCCCTGAAGCTCCATTTTACAAGTCGCTTTTTTGGGAGCTGGCCGCAAAAGCGCAGGATGGCTTCAGGCCCTGTTCTGGTTCCGGGGGGCAGGCTGAGCCTGTGGTTAATTCTTCTTCCTGATGGGAAAATAGAGTGACCTGTGCCTGTCCCAACACCAAGAGCTAGTCTCTCATTGGTTCCCCGTCTTCCCGTTCATCCTCAGGACAAATTGCAACCTGTACGGAACAGGAGGTTAAAGGTGCTGAGGCTCCAAGTAGGGAGATTGCTAGTAAAGTGGCTGGAATGGCGAACCCGAGCACAAGGAGATGAGAAATGAGGTGCGTTTTAGAAACCTTTCCCCATCACACGGTGTACCATCTTCTGGGTTTCTCATGCATGTTTTCGATGTAGGAAGTTGCCCTTGAACCTGGAGATTTGGGACCCATGCGATGGGTAGCACGCAGTATTACTTTAAAGGGTCTGTGTTTGCTCACCCAACCTCACCAAACCTCTCAGCCCCAAGAGTGTCCACCCTTATGTCTCATCCAGCTGTGGGTCTAGATATGGTCAGTCCAGGTTGCATCACAGCCCCTGAACGAATTGTGTAAGAATTTCTCTCTCTTTCCCTGTCTTTGTTTCATGGGTTTTTAAAAGTAATTTATTTTTATAATGGGGTTTAGCTGCTTTTCACGGCTGTGTTTATGCCGCCTTACACCCACTTGACACACTAACAGAGAGATATCAATACATAGGTTTTAAGATTATTACTAGTCAGATATATTCTTGTGCGGTGAATCGGGCGTGTTGAGTCCAGTTCTCTGAGCAAGGAGTAGGTCTTGTCTATTACATATTGGGTTTATGGAACGGTATCTGAGCTAATTTGAAGCTCTTGTTTTATGTATCACCCCACCTCACCTTTCCCGTTAAGCAGCCATAGTGTGTTTTCTGCATGTGTGACTCTGTTCTGTTTTGTAATTCAGTTCAAGTGTAACGGTTTTTACATTCCCTCTATAAGTGACACCTTATGAGAAGTGTCCTTTTCTGTGTGACTTATTTCACTTAGAATCGTCTTACCTAAATCCACTCATCATGCTGCTACTAGCCTTATGACATTGATTTCATGGCTGAGTGATATTCCATTGTACATAAGGACCACAACTTTTTTATCCATTTTTCGCTTTCCTGGGATATTTAAGGTGGAATGAAGTGGAGGTCCTTGTCAACAGAGCAGCCCTAAACTTTGGGGTGCTTGTGTCTTGCTGATTTTCAATTTTCCCACTTTATCCCCCCATGCGTGGAAGTGCCCTATGCTCTCTAAGCTGTGTTTTTTAGATGTTTCAGGACACACCGTACACTTCTCCAGAGTGGCTGTTGGCAATTTACATCCCGCCCATCAGTGTAGCAAGGTTCCCATTTCTCCATGGCCTGTCCTGCATTTCTGGTTTTGACACTTTTTTCAGCATGGCCCTTTTGACCGATGGGAAGCGAGACTTCTTTGTAGCGCTGATTTGCCTTTCCAGGTTGCTTGGTTGGCCAAAAAGGGCGTATGCGTTTTTTCCTGAATATATTCAGGAAAAAACGCATACGCCCTTTTTGGCCAAGGGCATCATTGTCAACGTTTTGCCGCTTTTCATGTGCTTTAAAGGCGATTCGAATCTACCTCCTGAAATCAGTTTCCTGCAATTCTGCCTTGATTTCAAATCCTCTTCTTTGCCTTCCCTCAATATATTTGTGGACGAGAGTTATCATTTTTAACTCTGCAGGTTTGTGAATTGCAGTGCCCTGAAGCTCCATTTTACAAGTCGCTTTTTTGGGAGCTGGCCGCAAAAGCGCAGGATGGCTTCAGGCCCTGTTCTGGTTCCGGGGGGCAGGCTGAGCCTGTGGTTAATTCTTCTTCCTGATGGGAAAATAGAGTGACCTGTGCCTGTCCCAACACCAAGAGCTAGTCTCTCATTGGTTCCCCGTCTTCCCGTTCATCCTCAGGACAAATTGCAACCTGTACGGAACAGGAGGTTAAAGGTGCTGAGGCTCCAAGTAGGGAGATTGCTAGTAAAGTGGCTGGAATGGCGAACCCGAGCACAAGGAGATGAGAAATGAGGTGCGTTTTAGAAACCTTTCCCCATCACACGGTGTACCATCTTCTGGGTTTCTCATGCATGTTTTCGATGTAGGAAGTTGCCCTTGAACCTGGAGATTTGGGACCCATGCGATGGGTAGCACGCAGTATTACTTTAAAGGGTCTGCGTTTGCTCACCCAACCTCACCAAACCTCTCAGCCCCAAGAGTGTCCACCCTTATGTCTCATCCAGCTGTGGGTCTAGATATGGTCAGTCCAGGTTGCATCACAGCCCCTGAACGAATTGTGTAAGAATTTCTCTCTCTTTCCCTGTCTTTGTTTCATGGGTTTTTAAAAGTAATTTATTTTTATAATGGGGTTTAGCTGCTTTTCACGGCTGTGTTTATGCCGCCTTACACCCACTTGACACACTAACAGAGAGATATCAATACATAGGTTTTAAGATTATTACTAGTCAGATATATTCTTGTGCGGTGAATCGGGCGTGTTGAGTCCAGTTCTCTGAGCAAGGAGTAGGTCTTGTCTATTACATATTGGGTTTATGGAACGGTATCTGAGCTAATTTGAAGCTCTTGTTTTATGTATCACCCCACCTCACCTTTCCCGTTAAGCAGCCATAGTGTGTTTTCTGCATGTGTGACTCTGTTCTGTTTTGTAATTCAGTTCAAGTGTAACGGTTTTTACATTCCCTCTATAAGTGACACCTTATGAGAAGTGTCCTTTTCTGTGTGACTTATTTCACTTAGAATCGTCTTACCTAAATCCACTCATCATGCTGCTACTAGCCTTATGACATTGATTTCATGGCTGAGTGATATTCCATTGTACATAAGGACCACAACTTTTTTATCCATTTTTCGCTTTCCTGGGATATTTAAGGTGGAATGAAGTGGAGGTCCTTGTCAACAGAGCAGCCCTAAACTTTGGGGTGCTTGTGTCTTGCTGATTTTCAATTTTCCCACTTTATCCCCCCATGCGTGGAAGTGCCCTATGCTCTCTAAGCTGTGTTTTTTAGATGTTTCAGGACACACCGTACACTTCTCCAGAGTGGCTGTTGGCAATTTACATCCCGCCCATCAGTGTAGCAAGGCTCCCATTTCTCCATGGCCTGTCCTGCATTTCTGGTTTTGACACTTTTTTCAGCATGGCCCTTTTGACCGATGGGAAGCGAGACTTCTTTGTAGCGCTGATTTGCCTTTCCAGGTTGCTTGGTTGGCCAAAAAGGGCGTATGCGTTTTTTCCTGAATATATTCAGGAAAAAACGCATACGCCCTTTTTGGCCAAGGGCATCATTGTCAACGTTTTGCCGCTTTTCATGTGCTTTAAAGGCGATTCGAATCTACCTCCTGAAATCTGTTTCCTGCAATTCTGCCTTGATTTCAAATCCTCTTCTTTGCCTTCCCTCAATATATTTGTGGACGAGAGTTATCATTTATAACTCTGCAGGTTTGTGAATTGCAGTGCCCTGAAGCTCCATTTTACAAGTCGCTTTTTTGGGAGCTGGCCGCAAAAGCGCAGGATGGCTTCAGGCCCTGTTCTGGTTCCGGGGGGCAGGCTGAGCCTGTGGTTAATTCTTCTTCCTGATGGGAAAATAGAGTGACCTGTGCCTGTCCCAACACCAAGAGCTAGTCTCTCATTGGTTCCCCGTCTTCCCGTTCATCCTCAGGACAAATTGCAACCTGTACGGAACAGGAGGTTAAAGGTGCTGAGGCTCCAAGTAGGGAGATTGCTAGTAAAGTGGCTGGAATGGCGAACCCGAGCACAAGGAGATGAGAAATGAGGTGCGTTTTAGAAACCTTTCCCCATCACACGGTGTACCATCTTCTGGGTTTCTCATGCATGTTTTCGATGTAGGAAGTTGCCCTTGAACCTGGAGATTTGGGACCCATGCGATGGGTAGCACGCAGTATTACTTTAAAGGGTCTGCGTTTGCTCACCCAACCTCACCAAACCTCTCAGCCCCAAGAGTGTCCACCCTTATGTCTCATCCAGCTGTGGGTCTAGATATGGTCAGTCCAGGTTGCATCACAGCCCCTGAACAAATTGTGTAAGAATTTCTCTCTCTTTCCCTGTCTTTGTTTCATGGGTTTTTAAAAGTAATTTATTTTTATAATGGGGTTTAGCTGCTTTTCACGGCTGTGTTTATGCCGCCTTACACCCACTTGACACACTAACAGAGAGATATCAATACATAGGTTTTAAGATTATTACTAGTCAGATATATTCTTGTGCGGTGAATCGGGCGTGTTGAGTCCAGTTCTCTGAGCAAGGAGTAGGTCTTGTCTATTACATATTGGGTTTATGGAACGGTATCTGAGCTAATTTGAAGCTCTTGTTTTATGTATCACCCCACCTCACCTTTCCCGTTAAGCAGCCATAGTGTGTTTTCTGCATGTGTGACTCTGTTCTGTTTTGTAATTCAGTTCAAGTGTAACGGTTTTTACATTCCCTCTATAAGTGACACCTTATGAGAAGTGTCCTTTTCTGTGTGACTTATTTCACTTAGAATCGTCTTACCTAAATCCACTCATCATGCTGCTACTAGCCTTATGACATTGATTTCATGGCTGAGTGATATTCCATTGTACATAAGGACCACAACTTTTTTATCCA